>NC_041389.1:247741614-247760524 GCF_002162155.2 Triticum dicoccoides
CGTACCCTCGTAGAACGAAAGCGGAAGCGTTTGACAACGCGGCTGATGTAGGGCGGCTCAAGCGTGATTGCAATGATATGTGGCAGCTGATGACGACTCTAGTTAAATATGCCGACTCTGATAGTACCAAGGACCCCGAGTCTGATGATGAAAAGCCGGGAAAGGGAAAGAAGAGTGGCAACACCAAGGGTCCGCAGCATAACCCGACGAGTCAGGGGGCAACGGTAAATGCAAGGCCGATAGTAATTCAGATTTTGTGGCCAATACCACTACACAGAATAATGGTCAGCGTCGTAAGGGGGAGCCACCTCCTCGGACAGGTGGATCAGGTGTCAATCTTTTGCACTTACTGAATCAACCCTGCCCAAAACATGGCATGAAGGAAAGGCCATCCACTCACCTTTGGAAAGATTGTCAAATTATGAGAGAGTTAAAAAATTCTGATTTTTTAGAACAATCATGGGCCGGGCGGCGGCAAAGGTTCTGGTGGCGGCGGTTCTCATGGCCTGGGTTACGGAGGTGGCGTTTCTAATTCCGGCTTCTAGGGTCACCAACACCATCAAGGTAATCAGGGTGGTTATAATCAAAGTAATCAGGGTGGTTACAATCAACAATCCCGTCAAGGGGGTCAGCAGCAGCAGTCTAGATATCAAAGTCATCTGAAGCAGTTGAATAGCGGGCAGTACCACGTCTTCACCACAAGTTTATGCAAGCGGGACCTAAAGCTCCACAAGAGGGCTGTGAATGCCATTGAGCCGGCAGTTTTCCATTACTTGCGATGGTCTTAGCAACCCATTATGTGGAGTCGAGAGGATCACCCGCCCCGGGTTGATAATCCCGGTCACTTAACTTTGGCGGTGGCGCCTCAAGTTGGTGGATACAAATTCACTAAGGTACTCATGGATGGGGGTAGCAGCATTAATATCCTTTATTATGATACTTTCCGTCGCATGGGGTTGATTGACAAAAATCTTAAGCTGTCCAATATTATTTTCCACCGATTGGTGCCCGGTAAATCGGCATACCCTGTAGGCAAGAATGAGCTGGAAGTAGCCTTTGGGGATGAACATGATTCCAGGGCCGAGAAATTAACCTTTGAAGTGGTCAAGATCAAAAGCCCGTACCACGCTCTGTTCGGACGGCCGGCTTATGCTAAGTTCATAGCACGGCCTTGTTATGTTTATCTGCAGCTCAAGATGTCGGGTTACAAAGGGACCATTACAGTGCATTGGAGTCGGAAGATAGCTTTGGAGTTTGAAGAAGGTGATGCTGCTTATGCTAAGTCTGTCTGTGCAACAGAGGAGTTGAAGTTTTACAAGAACAATGTTGATCCGGCTGATATGACATCTCTGAAAAAGCCTAATACAGAGCATGATCCGGTGCTGAAGTTTAAGTCGGTGATGACACTAAGCTACTTGACTTTGTTCGTGGCGATTCATCCAACCAGTTTAGTATCAGTGCTAACCCGGATCCAAAATAGGAAAGCGCGCTCATCGAGTTCATCCGTGAGAACTGGGACATCTTTGCATGGAAACTTTCTGACATGCCGGGTGTACCGAGGGAACTCGCTGAGCACACTCTTAATATTGATCCAAAGTTTAAGCCGGTCAAGCAATTCCTTCGTCTCTTCAATGAGGAGAGACGTAAGGCCATTGGTGAAGAAGTGGCCCGGCTCTTGGCGGCTGGGTTCATTGTTGAAGTCTTTCATCCTGAGTGGTTGGCTAATCCGGTTTTGGTGCTTAAGAAGAATGGCACTTGGCGTATGTGTGTGAACTACACGGACTTAAACAAGGCTTGTCCGGCTGATCCTTTTTCTCTCCCTCATATTGATCAAATCATTGATGCTACGGCGAGTTGTGAGCGTTTGAGTTTTTTGGATGCTTACTCTAGTTCTCATCAGATCAAGATGGCAGTTAAGGACCAGGAGAAGACAAAATTTATCACTCACTTTGGAGCCTTTCGCTATGTGTCTATGCCTTTTGGGCTCAAGAGTGCCTACGCGACTTACCAGCGATGTGTGCAGAATTGACTTCACAGTCAGATTGGGCGCAATGTTCATGCTTATGTGGATCATATTGTGGTGAAATCCAGAGAGATGGAAACTTTGATAGAGGATTTGAAGGAAACCTTCAACAATCTCCGGGTCTACAAGATGATGCTTAACCCGGCCAAGTGCTTTTTTGGTGTGCCAGCAGGCAAGCTTTTGGGTTTTATGGTTTATAATAGAGGCATCGAGGCTAACCTGGAGAAGATCAAGGCCATTACCTCCCTGGCAAAACCGGCGTGTATCAATGATGTTCAGCATCTGGCGGGTAGTATTGTTGCCTTAAGCCGGTTCATAAGCCGGGGGGTGAGAAGGCCATACCACTGTACCAGATGATGAAGAAAATAGATGACTTTGTCTGGAGTGATGCTTCTAATGGCATGTTTGAAGCTTTGAAGAAATAGCTAGCTGAGCCGCGAGTATTTGCTGCTCCTATTGATAAGGAGTTGTTGTTGTTATATGTGGCTGTTAACGCCCGGGCTGTCAGTATAGCTATTGTGGTGGAAAAGAAGGAAGCAGGCAAGGAATATCCGGTTCTACGACTGGTTTACTATATCAGTGAGGTGCTTACTGAGTCCGAGAAGAGATATCCACATTGGCAAAAGCTCGTTTATGGGGTGTTCATGGCCAATCGGAAGCTTAAGCAATATTTTTTGGGTCATCCCATCACTGTGGTCAGTTCTGCTCCCTTAGGGGATATTATTCAAAACAGAGAAGCCACAGGGCGGGTAGCCAAGTGGGCCATTGAGCTTGGACCTCATGGTTTGAAATATATGCCTCGCACTGCCATCAAGTCTCAAGCACTTGTGGATTTCATCAATGACTGGACAAAGTTGCAGATGCCTGAAGAGAAGCCAGATAACACATAATGGACTATTCACTTTGATGGGTCCAGGCAATTGGAGGGCTCGGGGGCTGGAGTTGTCTTAGCTTCCCCTCGAGGTGACAAATTTTGTCATGTTCTAAGGTTGATGTTTCCCTGTACTAACAATGCAGCTGAGTATAAAGCCTTGCTCCATGGTCTTCGGATGGCTAAGGAGATGAACTTAAGCCAGGTGAGATGTTTTGGCGACTCAGACTTGGTGGCTCAGCAAGTTTCAGGCACATGGGATTCCAAGAATCCACTTATGGCGGCTTATCATCGTGAGGTTGCTGCTATTTCCTGGGCACTTCAAGGGTTATCAAGTGGAACACATTGATCGCAGAAAAAATGAGGCGGCTGATGCTTTAAGCCGGTTAGGGTCCCAGCATAAACCGGTGCCACCTAACACTTTCTTGGATGTTTTGCATAACCCTTCTGTCAAGTTGCCTACACAGGAAGATCTGGCTATTCCTGACTCGGAAGCGCAATTGGTGGCGGCTCTTCGCGCTATTCCTGATTGGACAGTTCCATATTTGGCTTACACGACCCAGGGCGAGTTGTCTGAGGATGAAACTTTGGCCAGACAAATAACCCAGCGGTCTAAGTCAATGACAATTGCTAACGGTGAGTTGCACCATCGTAGTGTCTCTGGGGCATTTCAACGTTGCGTTTCTCCTGAAGAAGGCCATGAAATTCTTCGCGAGATTCATGAAGGAGATTCTGGTCATCATGCCGTCTCTAAATCTCTCATGGCCAAACCTTTTCGTCATGGATTTTCTTGGCTGATGCCTCATGCTGATGCAGAGGATTTGGTCAATAAATGTGATGGTTGCCAAAAATTCTCACGGCGCGCTCATGTGCCGGCTCAAGAGTTGAGGATGATTCCAATCACTTAGTTGTTTGCAGTCTGGGGGCTTGATATGGTTGGGCCTTTTAAAAGGTCCAAGGATAAAAAAACACCTTTTGGTGGCGGTTGAAAAATTCACAAAGTGGGTTGAAGAAGAGCCGGTCAGTAAATGTGATGCGGCAATGGTGGTTCAATTCATCAAAAAGGTGATTTTTCGCTTCGGATTTCCCCACAACATTATAAGTGATAATGGCACTAATTTGTCTAAGTGTGCAGTTTTGTCAACATGAGCATATTCGACTTGATTTGTCATCAGTGGCTCACCCTCAATCCAATGGTCAAGCCGAAAGAGCCAATCAAGAAATTTTGAGAGGTATCAAACCCCGGCTTATGGTTCCTTTGCAGAGAACACCGGGTTGTTGGGTGGAGGAGTTACCTTCAGTGCTATGGAGTATCAATACTACCCCCAACAGATCTATGGGTTACACGCCTTTTTTCATGGTTTACGGAGCAGCGGCGGTTCTTCCTAGTGACATCCGTCACGACTCGCCCTGCGTGGCGGCTTATGTTGAGGCTGATAATGAAAGAGCATGCCAGGATGCACTTGACCTATTAGATGAGGAGCGTGACCTTTTGGCGGCTCGTTCGGCAATTTACCAACAAGATCTACACCGCTATCATAGCCGTCGGGTTAAGACCAGAACCTTTCAAGAAGGTGACTTGGTGCTCCGGCTCATCCAGGATCAAACTAACATGCACAAGCTATCCCCACCTTGGGAAGGACCCTCTATGGTCAGCAAGAATTTGAACAATGGGTCATACTATCTCATTGATGTTCGAGACTACAAGGACTTACCTCAGTCGGAGGAGGAGACCGCTAGCCATGGAATATTGCTCAGCTTCGGTCTTACTACACTTGAGCCACTGACTCTTATGATATACATATTTTGATAATGTATATATTATGATGATTACAATAAAGCCGGCATCCCTGAAAAAGCAGGGCCTCTGTCATTTCATTTCCATGAATAATGAGTCTTTTTCATCATAATTTCAAAGGTCACTTGGGGGCTTCCTGATCATATTCGAATCATAACTGTCGTTACCCTCTTGATCAGCGCAATGCCAAAACCTTATGGTCACTAGGGGGCTTCCTGATCATATTCGAATCATAGTTGTCGTTACCCTCTTGATCGGTGCAACGCCAAAACCTTATGGTCACTAGGGGGCTTCCTGATCGTATTCGAATCATAGTTGTCGTTACCCTCTTGATCGGCCCAAGGCCACAAAACCACTTGGGGGCTTCCTGCTCATATTCGAAGCATAGCTATGAAATACCCCTTTTGGTCCGGCTTCCTGCTCGTATTCGAAGCATAGCCTCGTTTTCTCGTTTTGCTTGGTTTTTTGAACATCTTTTCCGATTCATTTTGATACCATCTTGACATGATTCACGCTATGTAGCCTCAATTCTCATAGCTCATATTTGAAGCATACCCATGGTTTCTGTTAACCCGTCCTGGCTCTGGATGATAAGTCGCCAGTCCATGATGATATTAAATACTTGGAAGTGTTGGCTTCTAAGTTTTTGGTTATCACCCTTACTGCACAAGTATCATAAGCCGACGGTATGATTCAATATCACAGGTATGATATTTTTTGATTATATCTAAATACGGCTAAACCATCCCTATCTGTAAACTGTTTTAAAACATCAGTGGCTTTATATGGGTATTATGACCCGCCCTGCGGTAAACCGCCAAGGGCTCTTGTGATTTACTTGTGTGCAGGATAATCCTAAGTTTCATCTGCACAAATCAAACGTCATGATAAGTGTAAAAGAATAATTATCAAGTGGCGGCTCAAACACCACTGGGAAAACATAAACGTGCACGATGGCACGACAGAGCAAGGTTGTGTAGCCTATTACATGACTCAAGGAGCCAAAATTATTAAGTGTTTTTCAGAAGATCAAATATATGAACCGCCCGGCGGATCAATCTTCTTGGCCCTGATGGCTTGGAGCTTCTGGATCATCCTTATCCGCTTCTTCGTCCTCCTCCGCTTACTGGAAGTTTGGTGATGACCAGTCAATGCCACTCAAGGCTTGGAATTCAGCTTCATCATCTATAAGCTCGGATGGGTCAATTTCAGGAGCAAAAGTGTGCTTACAGATTGGGGGAATCAGATCCATCACTTTATAAGCCAGCGTAGGCAGCTTCTGATTTCCATGTCGTAAGCCGGTTGATATCTTGAAAGATCTGTCTCATTGGCAATCAGACTGTCCAGGGGATGTATCTCCTTCACACAGGCGGTGAAGTCCTTCTTGTCAAAAGGAGTGCCATCTTCTTTCAAGCTTGGGTACCCGGTTGATGTATCGGTCGGGTCTAGCTCTGGTAGCCATGCTTTGGCCCGATTCAAGGTTGTTACAGTGCCAGCTCTTGTGGATGATTGCTCATTAAACCTCTCAGGCAGAACAGAAAGCTTCCTCAAGACCTCAATCAAGAGAGTAGGTGCTTGATTACCCGGAGAGATTGTGGCCAGTGCGTGCTGAGTCCCAGTATAGAGATGCTCAACAAGTGTATAAACGGCCTTCAGCTTCACAAGCATATCTTGGTTAAGATTGGTGCTCCTGGGACCTGAATAACAATCATGGATGGGTTAGAGGCGGTTTATATCATCAAGGAAGAAATTCAAAATTGATACTAGCAAGGCGACTTACCAAAGATAGCAGAAACCATCTGAGACACATGGCGTTTTAAGCCGGTGAGTTCAGTGGTCACCTCCTGAAGAGCCGCCTCCGCCTTCTCAGCCCGCTGTGCCAAGGCAGTCTTCTCTTCAGCCAAAGTGCTTCTTTCAACTTCAAAACTGGTTTTCAGTTTCTCCGTTTCAGCCATGCTAAACTGGAATTTTGAGTCGGCCTTGCGGGTTTCGGATTCTTGCACCTCCAGCTGGGCTTTCACGTCAGTTAATTGAGATTGAAGTTGAGCAGTGGTGTCATGTACATACATCGGTTCAAGATTATGTTCATATTTAAGACATAGAAAGGAAGTCCCAAGCACTTTGCAAGCAACAATACTTGGCACTTGGGGGCTAATGGCCGAAAAAATTATTCATACAATGTCTCATGTGATTAAGCCCCAAGTACTTTGCTAGCAAGAGTACTCGGCACTTGGGGGCTAATGAATGTTGCTTGTCTTCTATTACTTTATGATGACTTGTTTGTGCCGCAAATGGTCACAACCGGCTCATGGGGGCTACACAATTAAGTTCTGATTTATACACAAGGATACAAAGGACCGGCTCATTCATGCTGATTAAACTGGCCCTTGGGGGCTACGGATTTAGTGTTAGTCATTACAGATCTACTTTAACCTGGATGGTGTAAGCCGGATTTTGAAGGGTTCTATCAAAGGTTATTATTTATACTCATGGTTCATCTAAGTCTACAACATATTCCACTCCATCATAAGAAGTAGACTTGGGGGGTGACAGGATATGCATAACTCATTAAAGAAGGAGTTCATACCTCAAATTTTTGATGCATCTGCTTCACCATGTCAACTTCAAGATCGCGGCTGGTGTGCACTTGATTGAGATAGCCAGAATATACTTCACCAATGCTCAGTTGAGAGTAGTTGTCAACATCAAATCTCACTTTTCGCCGTTCAATGTGTTCTTCCTTGGCGGAGTACTTGGCCAGGACAGTGGTTCTTCCTGGCTCTCTAAAGCCGATGCTGGTAATCATCACATCATCATGTGTCTCAGCCGTTTTAACTGGGCTTGATGCTTCAACAGTCAAAGGATCGTCATTTGCTTGATCAATAGAAGGGTTAGGAGTCACCGGTGGAACGTCCAAAACCGGCTCTGACGGTTGAGGAATGGAGGTTTTAGGCGCTGGAAATTGTTGCTCCGGTTCATTGACTGTTGGGCCTTCAGCCGGCTTGGTCACCCTTGCCTTCTTGCTAGGCTTGGCTTTTCCACTACATGGGTCATGAGAGGTCAGGATAATAATAAAGGAACATAAGAAGCAAATAATAAACATTTTTTATTACCCAGGAGTAGTTTTGAAAGCCAGCAGCTGAGACTGTGATGACTCGCCGGAAGAGGAGTGGGAAGTCTACTGGTAATTTGAATCGAAAGAATCAAGTGGCTGGCGAATGAGACCCGCCAAGGTACAAAAAGAGTTTAAATTTGGGATGACCTTGTTCTAACGTTTCCTTGGAGTGTCCGGTAAGCCGGGAGATAATTCTTCACCTCCGCTAGTCCGAGCCTATTGCCGGCTCTCGTAATGTTGTTGCTTCAAAAGAAAGTGAGGATCCAAATGAGCTAAGGGGTGTGAAAAGCTTACTTTCCGGGTTACTCATTCAATTTTCTGTCTTGGCTCGGAGTCGGAGGAAATGATAGTTACCTTTTCCTCGATTGCTTGGTTGGCCCCTGTGTCATCTTGATGATAATCAATGTCAATAAGATAGTTGAAAAAGAAGCCAATGGAATCAAGGGCTACCTCTGACTCAGATCTGTTGTTCAGTTCAAACAGCTTGGAAGTACTGGATTTCTTCCCCTTCTTCTTGGCGGTTCTCTTGGCGGCTTTCTTGGCTTTCCTGGCCCTTTTGGCAGCTTGATGGTCATACTTCTTTTTTCAAAAGTCATCATCAGCCTGTGAAAGTCATCAAAGTTGAGTTAAACATAGTATTTAAGGATGAAGGTAGAAGTAAGTAATTTAAAAGACTCACTTTTGGTGGCGGGTTAGATGTGCAGAAAGGGTTCGGGCCCACTTTGTTGCATTCTGTCGGGTCTTCGTTCAGAGGAGACTTCGTCATTTCATTGATGGCATCATTAGTTAAATGCATGAAGCTGTGGTGCAGTGGATCCTTTTTACCACCCATGTAAGTACACATTAAGCCGGTTCGGCGACTCAATGGTATGATCCGCCAAGCAACCCAGTGTCGAATCAAGTCAATGCCACTTAAACCGTTTCCTAGCAGAGCCTTAACTTTGGCAATGGTGGGGGCGAGTTTCTTACGTTCAGCGGCAGTCAGCTTATTAGGAAGAGGATGTTTTGAGTCAAGATGCTGAGCACGATTGCCTGGTAGTCGGTTCTCGTCAGCCTGAGGTATCCTTGCAATAGAACCATGTCTGGTTCCAATGTTCGGGATGACTCGACAGGCGAGCATAGGGGAAGATAGCATCTCTCCTTTGCTGAATTGAGATCCCGCCAAGTTCCAAGCTGGGTCTGTTCGAATACTCATTTTGGTGGTTCAAATAAAAGTGTTCCCTAAACAGTTCCACACCGGGCTCCTCTTGAAGGTACACCTCGCAGAAACTTGAAAATTGCATATGTTTGACACAGAATTGGGTCCGATGTCTTGAGGATGAAGCTCAAAAAACTGCAGAACATCTCAGAAGAATTTAGAGCTGGGCGGTGAGAAGCCCTGGTTCATGTGGTCAGTAAAGACAATGACTTCATCATCTTTTGGCTGAGGTTTTTCTTCTTTCGGATTGGGGCACGATAATGCATGACAGTCTTTTCTGGTAAATAACCAATTTTCAAAAAATCCTTAAGTGTGTCCTCAGTGACAGTGGAGGGAACCCAGTTGCATGAAGTGGCTGTCTTCGACGGCATTGTGATAAAAGAAGCCTAAAAGAAAGAACAATGTCGCCGGTTTAAGTTAAGTCGGAGGAAAAGCACTACAACACATATTCAGAATGGCGGCTTAAAAAGGGGCCTAATGATATATGACTAGCTACAACTGGTGATGTAAGCCTCCATGACCAGATTGATATCTATCAAGAGTGAAATCTGTTAAGTGTTGAATCTAATTACAATTGGTGATGTAAGCCACCATGGCTAGGGTGATCTATCAGGAAGAAAGTTTTGCTAAGTGCTGGAAAAACATGTATCACAGACTGAAATTATACATTTGGATCACTAGCAGTTCAGAAAATGCAATAAAATCTAAAACCTAAAAGCAGCAGCAGATGAGTTCATGGGTTCTGATGAGAACTTCTATGAAGGAAAAAGTCTGCTGACATTAAAAGCAAAGGCTAAACTGCTACCGCATAAGTCAGATGGTATATTCAGATCAAAAGCTACTAGGGTTGAAGAGGAAGGCGAAGAACATCGAAGAACGGCGAAGAACAACGAAGAACATGATTAACCCTAATGCAGATCTGGAACATAGGAGGGTGAATGCTTATAGATGCAGATGAACTGCAGTGAAGTGCTAGCATTCTCTGGTCCCGTCCAGGTCGATGCAGCGGCCAAGGGCGGGGAGGACGGTGAGCTTCGCGGGGACGGCGGAGCTCCAAGCGACAAATGAGTCGCGATAAGAGGAGGAATACAAGAAGGAGAAGGGGAAAAATGAAAGGAGGTTGTGTGACCCTATTTATAAGGAGAAGGGTGAGCAGGTAGGCGCAAAAAATGAGGAGGTTAAAGAATGATTATCCAGCGGTGCAGGCGCCTCGATTTTCGGAAAGGTCATTAAAGATAAGGATCCGTTAACATATGTTGGATATTGTGTAAAATTAAATGGTAGATGATGTGATGGCGGGTTACCAAAATCCCAGGAGATGACGTCATGGCGGGTTATGAGTTCTCGCACAAATGAAGAAGGGAAGAGTTTTTCTAAGTGTAGAAGATTGACATGAACTAGTTCAAATCAACCTGGGGCCTAATGTTGGGGATATGACTATTAGGTATGACCCGTCCAGGTGGGGCCAGATTATACCCATGGCGGTTCATAGAGACGAAGCCCATGAGGATATTGAAGATGGCGGTTCACTGGCAAGGGCCCAAGGCCCAAGGGCAACTTAAGGCCTGTAGGAGTAAACCGCCATATGTTTAAAGACTTGTATTGTAAGGCATGTGTAGTTTGTCACCGAGCCGGACACGTTGTCTATGAGCCGGCCCGGATTCCGTGAGCCGCTAGGCGTCAACCTGTGTATATAAAGGGATGACCCGGCGGCGATTCATGGCAAGAAACAAGAGATCGAAAGCTAGGTCAATCGTATTCGCTCCCTGGTAATCGAGACATAAGCAATACCACCTCGGACTGGATTAGGACTTTACCTTCACCGCAAGGGGCCGAACTAGTATGAACTCATGTGTCCTTTGTCCCATTTAACCCCTTTAAGCTAACCTAGTTGCAATGGCTCCACGACAAAGTCCTCACACTAGGACATCTGCCGTGACTATTCCACGACAACCGCTGTCCAGTGATCCACTGTTGGATTACTTTGGTACTTCCCTACTAAACTTATGGCAAGGCACACATTAGGTCTGGTACACAGCATGGCATACATAATAGAACCTATGGCTGAGGCATGGGAAATGACTTTCATTTTCTCTATCTTTTGTCGTGGTCGGACATTGAGTCTGACTCAATTTCACACCTTGCAACACAGGCAAGAACCCTTTCTTTGACTGGTCCATTTTGAACTTCTTCAGAACTTTGTCAAGGTATGTGCTTTGTGAAAGTCCTATTAAGTGTCTCGATCTATCCCTATAGATCTTGATGCCCATATATAAGCAGCTTCACCGAGGTCTTTCATTGAAAAATTCTTATTCAAGTATCCTTTTATGCTATCCAGAAATTCTATATCATTTCCAATCAGCAATACGTCATGCACATATAATATCAGAAATGCTACAGAGCTCCCACTCACTTTCTTATAAATACAGCTTCACCATAAGTCTGTATAAAACCATATGCTTTGATTACCTCATCTAACCATATATTCCAACTCTGAGATGCTTGCACCAGTCCATAGATGGATCGCTGGAGCTTGCACACTTTGTTAGCACCTTTAGGATCGACAAAACCTTCTGGTTGCATCATATACAACTCTTCTTTAAGAATTCCATTAAGGAATGCAGTTTTGATGTCCATTTGCCAGATTTCGTAATCATAAAATGCGGCAATTGCTAACATGGTTTAGACAGACTTAAGCATAGCTACGTGTGAGAAAGTATCATCGTAGTCAACCCCTTGAACTTGTCGAAAACCTTTTGCGACAAGTCGAGCTTTGTAGACAGTGATATTACCATCAACGTGTGTCTTCCTCTTGAAGATCCATTTATTTTCAATGGCCTGCCGATCATCGGGCAAGTCCACCAAAGTCCACACTTTGTTCTCATATATGGATCCTGTTGGGAATCGTTGCATGGAAAACAAAAAAAAATCTCGGCACATGCAATGATCTATCCATGGAGATGCATAGCAACGAGGGGGAGAGTGTACCTACGTACCCTCGTAGACTGTAAGAGGAAGCATTTCACAATGCGGTTGATGTAGTCGAACTTCTTCGCGCTTCAACTGATCAAGTACCGAACGCACGACACCTTCACGATCTACACACGTTCAGCTCGGTGACGTCCCTCGCCTTCTTGATCCAAAAATATGTCGAGGTAGTAGATGAGTTCCATCAGCACGACGGCGTGGTGGCGGTGATGGTGAAGTGATCTCCGCAAGGCTTTGCCTAAGCACTACGAAAATATGACTGGGGGTGTAAACGGTGGAGGGGGGCGCCGCACACGGCTAGGCAATAGTCTAGTGTGTGCTAGGCGCCCCCTCCTCATATATATAGGTGGGAGTGAGGGAGCAGCATCCATAGGAGGTTCCCAAGTAGGAGGAATGCTACTTGGAGAAACTCCCAAGCCGCGCCCCCCTGCCATACATAACCGAGGGGAAAGGAAAGAGGGGGGAGGGAGCGAAGGAAGTAGGAATACTAATCCACACTTTCCTTGCCCTCACCTCTTTCCTTCTCCTCCTCATAGGGCTGGCCTCTATAGGGGCGCACCAGCCCCTTGTGGGCTGGTGTGTTCCCTCACTTGGCCCATAAGGCCCATATCTTTGCCGAGGGTGCCCGAAACTCCTTTCCGGTGACCCGATAAGTACCCGGTACCCTCCGAAACACTTCCAGTGTCCCAAAACCATCGTCCTATATATCAATCTTTACTTCTCGACCATTTTGAGACTCCTCGTCATGTCAGTGATCTCATCCGGGACTCCTAGCAACATTCGGTCACCAAATCATATAACTCATATAACACTATATGGTCAACGAACGTTAAGCGTGCGGACCCTACGTGATGCAGAGCATCCCACGTTCATCCCCATGTACACTCCGACTACTCTCCAAGCCCCAAGAGGACATATGACGCGAACTCAAACATACGCCATTGGACACAAGGTGAATTCACTCCTCTTCGAACCGTCACTTTTCACGTGTGAGACATGGCTACTACCTCATGCATGGACCTTGCCTATACTCAGGTACAACCGAGATGACCATGAAGACTCAAAGGACCAAGGCCAAGCATGGAAGAGGAGAAGGAAGAAGAGCCAGCTGCTACAGGCCCCGGACATCCGGCCCTTCCCGCAAGCCCGGACATCCCGCCACAGCCCAGACATCCGGCGCCCATCACAGAACGCGTCCAGAAGCTGAACCCCGTCAACCCGGACATCCGACCAAAGGCCCAGACATCCGTCTCTTCCCGAGCCACCGGACATCCGGCCCCCAGCCTGGACATCCGGACCCCGCCTGTCCAGAGAGCAACTGCAGGGCACCTAGGCCAGCCCGGACATCCGGCCTTCCCGCCCGGACATCCAGCCCGTCGCGAAGCCCCAGATATCTGGCCCCTAGCCCGGACATCCGGCACCTGTCTGTGCACAGTGAACGGGCCAAGGGCCCATGTATCCCTCTCACTTACCCCTTCGTGGCCAAGGCCTATATATACTCCACCACCTCCTCCTAGTTAGGGTGAGCATTGTGATAGCTCATTTAGAGATAGAGCTTTTCTCATCCATACGGATCTCCTCCTCGTCAGAGACCGCGACCTCTTCGGAGAAGATCCACCATGGATTCAAGACCTCTTTACGGGAAGATCCCTCGTGGATTCAAGACCTCCTCTCGGAGATGAGCTACTGCCACTTGTATGGTCCGTTGTTGACTTTGTATCTCGTGCTACTCATGCTTCAATGATCTAGACCTTGTGTGATTGATCTCTTGTCGGTTGAGTGTTTCTCTCGTTCCTCCCCGTGATTTCCTCGTGTTCTTCCGCGCGTTCTTCGTATTTCCCCGTAGGATCCACTCCAAATGTGAAAGATCGGCCCCTAGGGTTCTGCCCTACATCATCTTGGATCAGAGCCAGCTTGTCTCATGACATCATCTTGGTATCATGAGCCACGTTGATCACGTTTTGGAGCCCCTACCCCGTGTTTTCTAGCTTGATTTTGTTGATTTCGTCCTAAATCCAAAAATCCCCACCAAAAATAGCCCCCCAAATTTTTTGTGATTTGTTGGTTTGATGATGTTTGTTGATTTTGATCCATGGATTTGCTTGGTTTCAAGTGGATCTAGCATTTCCCCAAGTTTCCCCATCTTCCATCCACGAAATCTCTGCAATTTTGCCCCCAAAATCATCAATTTCCGCCCCCAAAATCGAGTTCCTCGAGTTCATCCTCAGACGGACATCCGGCCCGACCAACAGACTTCCATGCTGCCCGGACATCTGGCCATTAGCCCAGACATCCGGCCCCTGGAGCGCATTTTCGCGCAAGTTTCTGGACATCAGGTCCCGGACATCCAGCCAAACCCCCGGATGTCCGCCCGCTGTCATTTCAGCCTCCCATGTTTCACCGTTTTGACCATAACTAATTCATTCGGAGTCCGATTTTGACGTTCTTTAGCTCGTTTTGAAGCTCTTGACATCCCCCTTCCCACAAAAATACTACCAACACCATTTGACTCCATCAAATTTTGTGAATATTGGCATCTTTGCCTAGGGCCACCACCATATCATCCGCATTACCACCACCGACTTCCGCAACCTAACCCAATTTGTTCCCTATAGCATTTGTGGTTGCTTGAGTAGTGATTTGAGTCTCCTAAGGTGTTTCGGCTACTTAGGGATAATTGCTTCTTCATCAACCACCACCACCACTTCCGCATAGGCTTACCCACCATACATTTCTCAACTTAACCCAATTTTGTTTGAGTTGTGGCTTGTGTCTCCTAAGGTATTTCGGCTACTTAGGGACGGCAACTTCAACTCCAACACGTGTATACCCAATCATTTCACTTCCACATTGCCAAGTGCAAATCACCACCGCTTTCCTCTACCACCATTTTGACATTTGACGTTTGAGATTTTGAGTTCGCGGTTTTTCCGTTTCCTAAGGTGTTTCGGCTACTTAGGGACGAGACTCCATCATCTTTGTTTCTACATCAAGAACACCGCTACTCATCATCGACGGATGGTAACCTCCATATCATCTTGGCATCGTGGTATCCCTCCATTGTATATTCCCCTTGCCATTGCATTGTTAACCCCTAGCCCATTTTGCGTTACTTGCCTATCAAGACTAGCCATTTGAGCATTGCCGGCAACGTGACTTGTGCACATTAGTGATCATACTTCCCATTGCATACATACCATATCATCGTGGTGAATATATTGGTATCATATCTTGTGTCACAAGTTTGTTCCCGTATATACACAATTGCTATCTTGGTTTGTGCATTGTGCAAAAGTGGCGTAGAAAAAAAGAAATAAAGCTTTTAAGCAAAAGAAAGAGAGCAAAGAAGCTTGTAAGCAAGTGCCATAGCATCATACCACATTGCATATAAGATTGTCACATCCGATCATCTTGGATCATCTTGAGAGAAACACCGGGAACCATACATACATAGCATACTTGGGATAGAAAGTATATCCATTTTGCATCTAATAGGTTGTGCATAAGTGTCGCATCCGCCTATTGAGCAATCGTGCTAGCGTCTCTCTTGAGTTGTGCAACACGAGCGTTTTCCATGGATTTCACATTTTGTGCTCATTGCTTGGTTGCACGACCCCATTTATCTATCCGTATGTGTGTTTCGTGTGCCACATATTGCTATTGGTCCATTTATTTCGCTTGCGAATTTGTGAATCTCTTTCAACATTATTGACTCTTGCTAACATTTTGCTTTAAATTTTTGTGCCACTATCCTCACCGAGCTCCACCATAAGCTTTACTTGTGTAGGTGTGAGAACCGACAAGGATTGGTACCAATAGTGCTATTTCATTGTCCGCATTTGAGTGAACTTGATTCATTCTCAACATCGGTCAAGGTACATTGATATAAGTTCTTCTCTTTCTCCCACTCATATTTGCTCGACTCTTGTGATGGATAGGCAAGGCATTTCCTCTCCGGTCTATGACAACAACGACGGCGTGAACAACTACATCACCAAAGCGTCACTCTTCGATCTACAACAACAAATACAAGGCGCACAATCAAGATTGCGAGAGCACATCGAGAAGAATCTTTCCACACATAAAGAGGAGCAAGATGCAACGATGGAGGAGATTAGAACCTTGATCAAGTCTTCTTCCCCTTCGTCATCTTCAAGGCGGCGACATTCAAGCCACAAGTCTTCGGAGCGCAAACAAGATGCAAGCACAAGCCGTCCAAGTCCACATCTACATGGCGACCACCATCATGT
The DNA here is from genome assembly GCF_002162155.2 of Triticum dicoccoides. NCBI lineage: Eukaryota > Viridiplantae > Streptophyta > Magnoliopsida > Poales > Poaceae > Triticum > Triticum dicoccoides. The sequence goes on from NC_041389.1 coordinate 247,757,858, forward strand.
TCGTGATCAACATCGTCATGAAGGGCAAGTCACCTCCAAGCATTATGTGCACGACGACGACGAATGACATCTTCTACGAGCTCAAGCACGACAACGACATCATCATCACGAAGATTCTCCACAAGCGCAAATGCACAAGTCCCAACAAACCCTACTTCACGCCAAGTCCAAGCTTCATGAGCACAAAAGGAGACCGCGAGACGAGCACCACCAAGACGGAGCTACGGCTACAAGAACCACTTTGGCATCTTCGCCAAGTGCTATCAAGGCATCTTCGCCTTTGGACATACGGCATCTTCGCCTACTTCCCACGTGTACGCCTACATTGACTTCATCAAGTCCAAGGCGACCACCTACGAGCGAGGGCGACACTTCCATCTTCGGAAGCACCTCAAGGAAGATGGCCGAGCATGGGAAATTCCCTTCGGTCATGGAGACGAGCTACGAGGTGCCACATCATATGGGCCTCCAACAACAAGACGGCGACAAGACGATCGAGCAAGGGCCATCCCCTTCGACCACAGCAACGAGCGCGAACCTCTTCAACAACATAAAGACGACGCCCATATTGGACTCATACTCCGAGTCAAGCTACGCGACCGTGCATGGAGACATTTGCACCTACACCTCTCCGACTCCCACATATGTTGAGATGCCCCATTTTTCATGTGAGGAGAGCCACCACCCCGTGAGAGAGTTGAGTGACTCCACCATATGTGACATGGAGAGCATTTCCTTTGAGAGGATGAGTGTGACCACCAATAGCCCCACACATGAGAGCATGCCACACATCCTATGTGAGGTTGAGCTCCATTTGAGTGACTCCACCAACCATATGAGTGAGAGCATCCTTGAGGGAGTGAGTGAGCCACAACACTTAGCGAGTGAGGTAGTTGACACGGCATGTGAGGCCACTATGATTTCTAACGACTTACCCTCTACTCCTAGTGTGTTTTCTTCTTTGGTGCTAGGTCTCCTACCCGACGACAAGCCTATCCTCGACGAGTCCATCACTCCAATGGAGACAACAATGGCCATGGTGGACGATGATGCACCCCCCACATGCTTCCATCAAGATGAAGATGACAACGAGTGTATCTTCCACACCTCACCTACAACACGTGAGCGATGCTCCAAAGGTAACATAGGTGATGGTACTTCTCTTGTCCCACTAATGGACTATCTTGACATCGATTGCTCGCATGATGTTGACACACCTATTGCCATGTTTCATGCTAGTGAGACTTCTTCATGCCTTGACTTACCTATTTATGATGAATATGATGATGAGCATGTTGAGTTGCCTAGTTGTGATGCTATGCTTCATAGGATATCTTGTGGAAATTCTATTGGTCACTTCATGTTTGACAACCCATTGAACTTGTCATATGCTATGAGTGAGATATCCCATATTGCATCATTTCCATCTCAACATAGTAACTATGCATGCCCCATTAAAATCAATCCCATTTGCACTTATGGCATAGATGACGAGATGATGGTCATTGGCTTTTGTTTTTCATGTGATGATATTGCCATGCTTCCTTTACATGATTTGCGCAATTCATCTACTATGTCATGCCATGATCACATTGAACCAAATATGCATTGTTTTGGATGTTGTCAATATTCTCCATCTGATGTTGCTACTCATTCTCATGAGGAGACACCCATAGTTTCCTCATACATATTAGAAGATCTTGATGCATTTCATACTTTGCATGATTTCCATGATTGCTTGCACCATATGCATTCCATGAATAATAATGCTCTAGATATTGCTCGTGATGCATTACACAATTTGAGTCTCCATTATGCCATACATAATAACAAACCTATCATGATGGATGACATGTTTCTATATCACGCATATCATTTATTTGAGCATTGGATATTTTGTGCTAACTGATGAAGCTTTGTACCTAGGGTAGGGTCGTGGACCTGCCCAAACTACCCTCTCCAAGGACATCTCTAGAAGAAAACACCTTTCAATCGACTCAGAAGTGTTTCACTCGATGGACTCGAAGACACTCGACCATGAAGCCAACCACTCGACAGCCAGGAGATCTAAAGTTGCTCTGCACGCAATCGGTCGGTTATTAAGTAGCCTTTATGGTCATCATAGCACTTTATTTGTGGCGTTACCAGTAACGCCCGATCTTAATGTACCTTAAACCCTACATAACTGAGGGTCGGAGGGGTCTAGCGAACTCTATATAAGCCACCCCCCTCCTCAGTGTAGAGGGTTCGCACCCCTGTAACTCATACACGCATAATCCAGTCGACCGCCTCCGGGCTCCGAGACGTAGGGCTGTTACTTCCTCCGAGAAGGGCCTTAACTCGTAAATCTCTTGCGTATACAACTACTCCATAGATAAGATCTTGCCTCTCCATTCCTACCCCCCCCCTACACTACTGTCAGAATTAGAACCACGACAGTTGGCGCCCACCTTGGGGCAGGTGTCTTAGCGACTTATTGCAGAAGTTGCGATTTTTCCGATCTCCTTCATCATGGTTTCAGGCGGAGCTCTGGTTGAGGGCCGCGAGATCTGTCTCGGCGCGCTCATGTTCATCACCGACGACTTCGCTTGGCTTCAGGAGGCTCCACTCGACATCTACGCGCTCCCTGTCCGCGGGGCGACGCACTTTCGCGTGTGCGTCCGCGGC
>NC_041389.1:247760693-247767183 GCF_002162155.2 Triticum dicoccoides
GGCGTAAGCACTCCGGTTGGTCGGGGCCTCAGCGGTGGGTGAGGCACACGGTGGCTCGCCAGTCGGCCACCCCCCAAGTCGCGGCGATCGAGCCCGACGAATCTGTCTACGGCTTGTTCGACCTGTTGACTGGCTCCGCAGAGACTGCATCCGAGTGCGACAGCAGTGATCCAGCGGCGGAGGTTCTGATTGTCGATGTACCATGCAGTCCTCCCGGTTTTCCCCGCACCAATGGAGGCGACGGAGGAGGCGATCCTTCGCATGCACATGAAGAGTATCTCCCTGAGCCCCTCACTTCGCTGCAGAGGGAAGAACTTCGCCGCCAGAACATGGATGCGCTGCACACTCCTATCGTTGGAGAAACCCCCGAGGCTCATGCCTTAGAGGACGCGCGCTTGGCTAACTTGGCCAAGCACACTCGACTGGAGAACCTCCAACAAGCACTCGATGAACGTGCGCGGCAACGGGTTCCAGAATCCAGTCGACGTCAACTCTTTCCACCACTGACTCAGGTATATCGAACTCCAATTCAGAATTTAGCAGCTGCAGCCCGCATAGTAGAGTCGATTCAGCCTTCCCAGTCAGAGGCTGGCAGAGGCTTGTTACAGATCAGAGCATTACTCCGGGCGGCGGGAGATCAAAATTCAGCTGTATTGCAGTCGCGGAATAGGATTCACATCAGATCCGTCGCTGCAAATACAGTCCAGTCGGCCCATAACCCAAGATCGCCCCCGAGGTGTGAGGGACGTGGAGACCGACGTGATCAGTACAAGAAACTGTGAGCAGTATGATCATAGACTCGATCGTGATGATCGACGTCGAGTGCCCACCCCTCCCCCAAGCAGTGGATCGTACGCGCCTCGACAGCAGGATGACAGACGTCATCACAGCGTTGGGCGAAGGATTCCAGTCGACCCTGGGGAACCAGGATTTGATGCGAGATCCATTATTGTTCAAGGTTTGATCGACAGGAACAAAGCTCACCGAGAAGGTCATGACAGAGATGTACCCACCACCAGTAGAGTACACGTCTCAGGACGAGAGTGTTTCAGCAGAGCCATTAGAGCCCCGGTGATTCCTCCCAACTTCAGGTTGGCGACTGGAGTCAGTAAGTTCACTGGTGAGTCCAATCCGGATACTTGGCTCGAAGACTACCGAGTGGCTGTTCAGATTGGCGGCGGCAACGATGAAGTGGCCATGAAACACCTGCCTCTTATATTGGAGGGCTCCGCCAGAGCATGGTTGAATCAGTTAGCACCCAGCAGCATTTACACTTGGGAAGATCTTGCTCGAGTGTTTGTCAGAACATTTGAAGGAACTTGCAAGCGACCAGCGGGGTTGACAGAGCTGCAATCTTGTGTGCAGAAGTCGAATGAAACTTTGAGGGATTACAACCAGAGGTGGATCACATTGCATCACATGGTAGAGAATGTATCTGATCACCAGGCAGTATGTGCCTTCAAGGAAGGCGTTAAGTACAAAGAGCTAAACCTAAAATTCGGTCGAACCGGAGACATGTCTTTGAGTCAAATGATGGAGATTGCCACCAAGTATGCTAATGGTGAGGAAGAGGATCGGCTCCGGAGTGGCAAGCACAAGTCAGTCGCCCATGAAACCGGAGGAGGGAACTCCAGTCAGAAGTAGAAGCGGAAAGCCGAGCCAGCTGCTCCTGGAGAAGCCTTGGCCGTGACTCAAGGAAAGTTTAAAGGGAAGCCCAAAGGGTCTTGGAACCCTAAGAAGGTGAAGGACAAGGAAGGGAATGACGTGATGGATTTGCCGTGCCACATCCACACGAAGAAAGATGAGGAGGGTAAATTCATCTACCCGAAACATACCACTTGACAGTGTCGGCTCTTGATCCAGCAATTCCAGGGGAAACAACCCAAAGATAAGGAAAAGGAGTCGGACAAAGTTGAGGACAAAGAAGATAGTGATGATGGATATCCCCAGGTTAATTCCACCCTGATGATTTTTGCTGACATTGAAAGCAAAAGTCGATTGAAAGTTATCAACCAAGAAGTGAATATGGTTGCTCCGGTGACACCCAGCTATCTGAAATGGTCTTAGACTGCCATCACATTCGACCAGTCCGATCATCCGACACACATAGCCACCCCTGGGAGGCAAGCTTTGGTGGTCGACCCAGTCATCGAAGGCACTCGACTGACTAAAGTTTTGATGGATGGTGGCAGTGTCCTGAATATACTATATGCAGAGACGTTGAAAGGGATGGGTATTCTGATGTCCAGACTCAGTACCAGCAACATGAGTTTCCCTGGAGTCATTCCTGGAAAGAAGGCTGAGTCACTCGGCCAATTTGCTCTTGACGTGGTTTTCGGTGATTCCAAGAATTACCGCAAAAAAAGTTGACGTTCGAAGTTGTGGATTTCTAGAGTGCTTATCACGCTATTTTGGGCAGGCCAGCTTATGCACGTTTCATGGCTCGACCATGTTATGTGTACCTCAGATTGAAGATGCCTGGTCCCAAAGGTGTGATCACCATTACTGGAAAACGGAAGAAGGCGGAAGAGTGTTTTCAGAAAGGCTCAAAGATCACCGACGCTCAGATGGCAGCGGTAGAGCTGCAGGAATACCAGAAAACTGCAGACCCAAGTGATTTGTTGCGAGCCAAGAAGCTCGCTACGGAATCAGCGTTTCAGTCGTCCGGTGAGAAAAAAACGGTTCACATTCACCCGACCGACCCCAGTGCTGCTCCGACTCATATCTCTACAACGCTCGACTCCAAATAGGAAGAAGCGGTCATCCAGTTCCTCCGTGAGAACTGGGACATCTTCGCATGGAAGCCTTCTGACATGCCGGGTGTTCCCAGGGGGCTGGCTGAGCACCATCTATGAGTCGACTCAAAAGTGAAACCTGTAAAAGAACATCTTCGACGGTCCGCCATCCAGAAAAGAAAGGCCATTGGCGAGGAGGTGGCTCGGCTCTTAGCAGCGGAGTTTATCCCAGAGATTTATCACTCCGAGTGGCTCGCCAATGTTGTCATGGTCCCCAAGAAGGACAAGTCACTTCGCATGTGCATTGACTTCAAACATATCAATCGGGCCTGCCTGAAAGATCATTTTCCTCTCCCCCGCATCGACCAAATAGTCGACTCGACTGCGGGATGTGAGCGCCTATCTTTCTTAGACGCCTATTCCGGTTACCATCAGATCCTTCTGTATGGACCCGATGATATCAAAACAACTTTCATCACTCCATTCAGGTGCTTCTGTTATGTCACCATGCCATTCGGCCTCAAGAATGCTGAAGCCATGTTCATGAGGATGATTCAGAAGTGTTTGCTCACTCAAATCAGTCGGAATGTGGAAGCATACATGGATGATATTGTGGTCAAGTCACGGAAAGGTTCCGACCTGCTGACTGACCTTGCTGAGACATTTGCCAACCTCAGGAGGTATGATATCAAGCTTAATCCATCAAAGTGCACATTCGGAGTTCCAGGCGGAAAGTTGCTCGTTTTCTCATTTTTGAACGAGGAATCGACGCCAATCCAAAAAAAGTTGGTACTATACTCCGAATGAAACGTCCTGTGCGTGTGCACGATGTCCAAAAGCTTACTGGTTGCTTGGCCGCTTTAAGTCGATTCATCTCTCGTCTCGGTGAAAAGGCATTGCCTCTTTACTGACTGATGAAGAAGTCAGACAAGTTCGAGTGGACTCCTGAAGCTGATGCAGCGTTTGCAGAGCTAAAAGCCCTGCTCTCCACCCAGCCGGTGCTTGCTGCCCCGATCAGCAAAGAGCCTTTGCTGCTCTACATTGCAGCCACGGGATAAGTCGTCAGTACAGTACTTACGGTCGAGTGGGAAGAAGAAGGAAAAGCTTTTAAAGTTCAGTGCCCAGTATATTATGTTTTTGAAGTTTTGACCCCATCAAAGCAAAGATACCCTCATTATCAAAAACTTGTATATGGGATTTATATGACCACAAAGAAGGTTGCTCATTACTTCTCTGACCATTCCATTACAGTCGTCAGCGATGCTCCATTGTCAGAGATTCTGCACAACAGAGATGCAGCTGGTCGAGTGGCAAAATGGGCGATTGAACTCCTTCCCGTAGATATCAAGTTTGAGGCAAAGAAAGCCATCAAGTCCCAAGCAATAGCAGATTTCATCGCCGAGTGGATTGAACAGCAACTGCAGACTCAAGTTCACTCGGAGCACTGGACCATGTTCTTTGATGGTTCTAAGATGCTGAATGGTTCCGGTGCTAGGGTAGTGTTGGTGTCCCCCCGAGGAGATAACCTCAGATATGTGCTCCAGATTCACTCTGATTCCTCCAATAACGAAGCAGAATATGAAGCACTTTTGTATGGGTTGCGTATGGCCATTTCACTCGGCGTCTGTTGCCTCATGGTCTATGGCGATTCAGATTTGGTGGTAAACCAAGTGATGAAGGAGTGGGACGTCAGAAGTCCGGCCATGACTGGTTACTGCAATGCAGTGAGAAAGCTAGAGAAGAAATTCGAGGGGTTAGAGCCATCATATACCCCGATTGAAAAATCAAGCGGCTGATGATTTGGCAAAAATGGGTTCCAAGAGAGAAGCCATTCCCAGAAATGTGTTTTTGGAACACATCCACACACCATCAGTTCAGGAGGATCCTTTCACTGAAGAAGCCCCGCAGCCAAAAAGTGTCACGGATCCGACTGAAGTTGAGGTCCCAGCTGTGTCGACCTGATCATGGAAGTTTTGGTCATCACTCCCGACTGGACAGTGCCGTACATCGCGTATATCCTAAGGAAAGAGCTCCCAGAGAATGAAGAAGAGGCTCGACAGATCATCCGTCGATCCAAGGCCTTTACTGTGATAAAGGGACAGTTGTACAAGGAAAGCGTGACTGGAGTCGGTCAGAAATGTATAACACTAGAAGAAGGTCAGATAATTCTTGACGATGTCCACTCGGGGACCTATGGTCATCAAGCGTCCTCTCGGACCATTGTGGCTAAAGCATACCGAGCGGGGTTTTACTGGCCAAGAGCAAATGAAATGGCGAAGGAGATAGTTGACAAGTGTGAAGGATGTCAGTTCTATTCCAATATGTCACACAAACCCGCCTCAGCCTTGAAGACCATTCCACTCGTCTGGTCCTTCGCTGTTTGGGGATTGGATATGGTTGGACCACTGAGAACTGGCAGGAGCGGCTTCGCCCATGTACTGGTGGCAGTCGACAAGTTCACTAAGTGGATTGAAGCCAAGCCTATCAAGAATCTTGATGTCGGCACTGCTATCAGCTTGATCAGGGAGTTGATATTCAGATATGGAGTTCCGCACAACATCATCACTGATAATGGGTCAAACTTCGATTCTGACCAATTCAGAGCCTTTTGCGCTTCTCAAGGCACGCGAGTCGACTACACTTCTGTCGCTCACCCCCAGTCGAATGGACAAGCAGAAAGAGCAAACGGCCTAATTCTCAAAGGACTGAAACCCCGGTTGATGCGTGAGTTCAAACACGCAGCAGGCGCGTGGGTCGACGAACTTCCATCAGTTCTTTGGGGATTGAGGACTACTCCTAATCGGTCAACTGGGCGAACTCCATTCTTTCTGGTCTATGGAGCTGAAGCAGTTCTACCGAGTGACCTGCTTCACAATGCACCCCGAGTCGAGCTCTACTCCAAAGATGAAGCAGAACAAGCCCGACAGGATGCAGTCGAACTTCTAGAAGAAGAAAGAGAGATGACCATGATCCGACCGACTATCTATCAGCAGGACTTGCATCGATTCCATGCCAGAAACATGAAGAGTCGAGCCTTCCAAGAAGGAGACTTGGTCCTCCGAGTGGATCAACAGAAGCCACACAAACTCGCCCCTACTTGGGAAGGCCCCTTCATCGTCACCAAAGTTCTCCACAATGGAGCGTACCATCTTTACAATGTCGATCGCCAGATTGATGAGCCACGAGCTTGGAATGCGGAGCTGCTCCACCCCGTTTATACTTAAGTACTCACTCGGATGAGATGTAATAAAAAGTACCTCTGTAGTTTGTTTATCAAAGACAAGAGTGTTATAATTTTTCCAGTGATTGTTGTTGTTTTTGTTTACGTGAGAAATCCCCCAGTGGGTGGCTTAGCTGTGAATCCGTTTCGCCTAAGTTTGTAAAAAAAATCCTGCTGAGTGACGAGCAAGCCTCTCACTCGGGGGCTTAGCTGCGAATCTGTTTCGCCTAAGTATTTGAAAATCCTACCGAGTGGAGAGCAACCCTCCCACTCGGGGGCTTAGCTGCAGTCCAGTACTCGCCTAAGTATTTGAAAATCCTACCGAGTGGAGAGCAACCCTCCCACTCGGGGGCTTAGCTGCAGTCCAGTACTCGCCTAAGTATTTGAAAATCCTACCGAGTGGAGAGCAGCCCTCCCATTCGGGGGCTTAGCTGCAGTCCAGTACTTTCCTAAGTATTTGAAAATCCTACCGAGTGGAAAGAAACTCTCCCGCTCGGGGGCTTAGCTGTAGTCCAGTACTCGCCTAAGTATTTGA
>NC_041389.1:247767368-247839168 GCF_002162155.2 Triticum dicoccoides
ACTAGCCTAAGTATTTAAAAATCCTACCGAGTGGAGAGCAACCCTCCCACTCGGGGGCTTAGCTGCAGTCTAGTACTCGCCTAAGTATTTGAAAATCCTACCGAGTGGAGAGAAACTCTCCCGCTCGGGGGCTTAGCTGCAGTCCAATACTACCCTAAGTATTTAAAAATCCTACCGAGTGGAGAGCAACCCTCCCACTCGGGGGCTTAGCTGCAGTCCAGTACTCGCTTAAGTATTTGAAAATCCTACCGAGTGAAGAGCAACCCTCCCACTCGGGGACTTAGATGCAGTCCAGTACTCGCCTAAGTATGAAATCCATTCCGATCCGCAAGGACGACGAGGTGCAGGTCGACTGCTTCCTTCTCCTTTGGAGCTACACCACAAATACAATGTGCACTCTGCAAGGACGACGAGGTGCAGGTCGATTGCTACCTTCTCCTTCGGAGCTACGCCACAAATACAACGTGCGCTCTGCAAGGACGACGAGATGCAGGTCGACTGCTACATTCTCCTTCGGAGCTGCACCACAAATACAACGTGCGCTCCATCCCGATCCGCAAGGACGCAGGTCGACTGCAATCTGTGCTCCATCCCTACCTGCAAGAGCGATGAAGTGCAGGTCGACTGGATTTTCCACCTCAGAGTTGCGTCTCAAGCACTAAAGTATATTCCGAGTGAAGAACAAAGTTCGCTCGAAGGCAAATGCAAGCATATTCAACGATAAGCCAAGTTTAGATAACATCCTACGGATTCAGAAGTGCTCAGGCGTCAAGCCTGTAAAAGTTTATCGGTTACAAAACCACTCGGCATTCCGAGGCAAATTTAAGGCGAAGCGTAGAAGTTTTTCTTACTCCTCAGGTGGAGGACTGGAGGGCGTGACAAACTGGTCCAAGTCAATTCCGTCAGCAATCCGAGTGGCAGCAGCAATGAAGGTCTCCATGAAAGATTGGAAGTCGTGCTTCTTGGTATTGGCAACTTTGATGGATGCCAGCTTTTCCTCTCGCGCATCCTTGCAGTGAACGCAGAACCAGGGACAGGGCAACGTCAGCGCCGCACTTGGCGGAAGACTTCTTCCATTCTTGCACTCGACCTGAAACTTCATTTAGTCGAGTCATTAGAGACTCGAGGTCATTTTGAAGCGTCGTTCCTGGCCAGAGTGTCGTGTCGATTCACGACGCCGCAACCTTCAGTTGAGCAAGGTAGTCAACCACACCAGCAACACGAGACTCCAGTCGGAGCACGTTCATAGCAGTTTCATCCTTCACAGGGGATTTAATGGGGTCCAAGCTTGTCTCCACTCGACTGGTCTCCTCCTCAAAGTTTTGGCAGAATTCTGCAAACACAATTCAAAGATAAACCAGCAATTCTACGGTAAGTCGATGATAACGAGTCAGTCAGGTAGGAAATATTACCCTCAAGCATGATGAATAGCTTCTTGGTGAGCCCCCCCAGATAAGCCTCCAGATCGTTCCTCTTCCCCACCAGTTCACTAGCCTTGTCACTCAGAGCTATCTTATCATTCTTCAGACAGCTGACCTCCTTGTTGGCCGCGTTGAGAGCAGCTTTCAGATTGGCGTTCTCCTCTTCTAGTTTACCGACTGAAGCCAGTTTTTCTTCCGCAAGCTTCGTTTTGTCCAAAGCCGCCTTCTGCGCCTCGGCAAGGTCTTGGTCCTTCTTCTTCAGAGCCTCGTTCATTTTATCTGCAAAACGACAATGAGATGAGAATCAGGAATGGACAGAAAGATAAAGACAATCGTCAAGTTCTCACCAACCATACCTTTTGCTTCGTCTTTCGCCTTATGAAAGTTCTCCTGAACAAGCTTCAAGTCAACGTCAAGCTGGATCTGTTTGTTTTCCAATTCAGTATAGCGAGCCACAAGCTCGCAAGATTTCTGCGAAGGGTCAGTCGACAGACATCAAAGATAGGTTGCTTCCGAGTGACTAAGAGAAAGATCGTAACACTTCTAAGACTACAGCCGAATCAAAATATTCAACAGTAGTCTCGGGGACTACACCCAGTGGGTGCACTCAGCGTGCCCCCACTGGTTCTACCGACTTGGTCCGATCAGTCATACGAAAGAGACAAAGAGGTTATGATCCTAAACCATAGCTCACTGCCAGCAGTCAGCCATGGTCTTATCATGATCTACCAAAAAAACACAGGTTCTTCAGACCTTAGTCGACTGCCAGCAGTCGACCATGGTCTCGGGGACCACACCCAGTGGGTGCACTCAGCGTGCCCCCACTGGTTCCAAGATTCCATTCGACATGGTCCGACCAGACCGAGTGAAGAAGTTAGAGTGAAGAAATTCAAAATACAAAGACTACAGTCGACTGCCAGTAGTCCACCATAGTCTCGGGGACTACACCCAGTGGGTGCACTCAGTGTGCTCCCACCAATCCAAAAATTCAATCGACACACCCAGTGGGTGTACAGATACAAAGATCTTCGAAAAGAAAGTCTTCAGATAGCATATCCTAATAGAACAAGCGGTGACCAACTAACCTGGACGTTGCTCTGAAGGGCTGAGAGCATCATACGCCGCTTGGCTGGCTTCCCGGATCGCCTTCACCTGCTCCATCATGAGCCCCACCTGGCGTATAGCCTCCTTAGCAGCACCCGCTTGGTCCTCTGGGACGTGGTGTGTGGTGAAAAGGGATGGCGGGTTAGCAGTCGCCGACGAAGGCCGAACACTAGTCAGCGGCACAGCGAAGGACACGGAATTCTGAGTGATATTGCCACCATCTTGAACCGATGTCTCAGGCACTGATGCAATCTGAGTAGTCTTGCCAGACGGCGCCTTTCTATTTTTCCTCGGCCTCACTGGCGCCTCATCGTCATCATCAGGGAGATCAATGACATGAGGAGGAGCTACAGGAAAAATCCAAAGTTAAAAATGAAAACCCAATCGACCAAAAGTGAAACTACAGAAATCGTATCAAGGTTGGAGGTGACAGCGTCTTCCATTTCCTGGTCTTCATTCCTGGCGGAGGTCTCGGAGGTAGCAGCACTGTGGATTTCAGGAACCAGTCGGTTAGTCAATGAGTCGACCAAGAGTCTATCCATGCTAAACGAGAAAACACAAGTTCTGCTGTTACCCGGAAATGGTAGGAATGGTCATTCTCATCTTGGGCAAGGTCTTCGGCGGCTTTGATGACGCCGCCCGCGGATGCTTTGGCGCTTTTTCAGTCGTCGCCGGAGAAGCCGTCCGAGGGCGTTTTGACGACTGCCCAACAGGCGTAGCCGCTTTGCCACGCTCGCTCGCGGGGTCGTGGATAAGCTTGGATCGCCTTTCCGTGCGAGGAGGATCGACTTCCTCCTCCTCCTCTCCACTGCAGCCGTCATCATCCTCTTCCCCCTCACCATCAGATTGCCACTCCTCCTCACTTTCACCTCCGCTAGCCTCCGCCTCCTCGGTCTGTTCTTGCGCCCCGTTGGTCATCGAGTACATCTCAGTAATGGTCTAGAAGACAACAGACAAGACAAAAGTCAGTCGATTGATTTTAAGAAAACAGAATGAAGAAAGCAAGGCCACGGTCAGAGATGCAGAATTGGACCTGATCCACTTCATACGATTGGTCGAGTGGAGGAATCCTCCTTGCTCCTCGGGGGTTGTCTTTGTTCCCTGTGATGCTTGACAACCACCCCTCCAACGTAGCCTCGTCGACCTCCTCCGAGTGAATCCGAGTGGTGTCATCGAGACCCGAATACATCCACATCGGATAGTCACGAGCTTGGAGCGGTTGGATATGCCTCTGGAGGAAGACCTCTAGCAAATCCATACCAGTCACCCGTCGCGGACAAGCTGAACCACTCGACCAACCAACACTTTGACTTGTGCCTTCTCTTCTGGTGTCACTTTTAGAGAAGAAGGTTTTTCTGCTCTGTTCAATGTGAAAGGGGGAAGACCCGTCGCCTGTCCTGGCGTCGGCTGGTCTCTGCAGTAGAACCAGGTCAACTGCCACCTGCGGACTGAGTCAGGAAGAGTTATAGCTGGAAAAGAACTTTTGCTTCTCATCTAGATCCCAAGCCCCCCGCACATCTGAATCACTTGCGTCTTATCGTCACTCGACTTGGTTTTCTTAACCGACTGAGAACGACAAGTGAAAATGTGCTTGAAGAGGCCCCAATGAGGACGACAACCCAAGAAATTCTCGCACAAAGACACGAAGGCAGCAAGATACATGATGGAATTTGGAGTAAAGTGATGGAGTTGCGCTCCGTAAAAGTTCAAGAAACTCCGGAAGAAAGGATGAGGGTGCAGGGAGAATCCGCGGTCGACGTAAGTGGCGATAAGGACACACTCACCCTCGAGAGGTTGCGGCTCGATCTCGTTCCCCGGGAGGCGCGCGGATTCATGAGGAATGAATCCCCCCTCGACCAGGTCATCAATGTCTTCCTGACGAATCGCCGAGGGCATCCAATCGCCCTGGATCCAGCCCCGCGGCAAGGCAGACCTCGAGGAAGATCCGCCCCGACTGGACTTCTTCGACTTCGCCTACGCCATCACCTTCTTCGCGTGCTCCAGGGCTGCCGTCTTCTCCTTCACCATCGCCGCAGATGAAGCTCGAACGCTCCGATGACACTGGGACGAGATCAGAGGTGACGGAGGAATTCGAGAAGAAAGAGGAAGAATGAAGGCGCACTGTTCAAAAGCCCTGGGCCAGCGGCTTATATGGAGTTTCTTCCGAGTGACTGAGCTGTAGGCCCAAACGATCCTGTCAAATCCCGCAACAGTCGCGCACGCGATACGTGGCGAAAAAGGCGGCGCAGAGATCGAGGCGTCTCCACCCTATTCTGTCCGATTACTGCGGCCTCCTCTGCCCCGCGTGCTTCCCAAAATTCGAATCCCACAAAATCCGCGAGCAGCAGAACAACTTGTCAGACGGAGGATCTCCTCCACACTGTCACTCGGAGCTTTTCAAGTAAAGAAATTCACTCGACTGAAACCAAGAATGGACCAAGGCGACCGAAAAAGGAGTTGGCGTCATTACTTAAGTTCATGGATCCAGAACAAGATACACTCATAGCACGAAAAATGGGTCGGAAGGGTTCTCAACTCCTTCCCCACTCAAACCTCGATCCATTCCACGGCTAATGATGAAGATATGTACCTAGGGTAGGGTCGTGGACCTGCCCAAACTACCCTCTCCAAGGACATCTCTAGAAGAAAACACCTTTCAATCGACTCACAAGTGTTCCACTCGATGGACTCGAAGACACTCGACCATGAAGCCAACCACTCGACAGCTAGGAGATCTAAAGTCGCTCTGCACGCAATCGGTCGGTTATTAAGTAGCCTTTATGGTCATCATAGCACTTTATTTGTGGCGTTACCAGTAACGCCCGATCTTAATGTACCTCAAACCCTACATAACTGAGGGCCGGAGGGGTCTGGCGAACTCTATATAAGCCACCCCCTCCTCAGTGTAGAGGGTTCGCACCATGTAACTCATACACGCATAATCCAGTCGACCGCCTCCGGGCTCCGAGACGTAGGGCTGTTACTTCCTCCGAGAAGGGCTTGAACTCATAAATCTCTTGCGTATACAACTACTCCATAGCTAAGATCTTGCCTCTCCATTCCTACCCCCCTACACTACTGTCAGACTTAGAACCACGACACTAACCGACACATGCACGTGCGCATCATGATGGATGATGTGTACATATACCACGCACACACAATTTTCCCTTTGTCTTTGTTTTGTGTAGGTACTCACGTATACTCGTCAACCTCTCAATCCCAAGAGTTGACAAAACGAGTCTTGAGAGCAATGATGACTTGGGATCCCGTGGACTATCCTTACCACCGTTCCCTTCATGCAAGGATTACGCGCATCTCTTCTACTTGGCTCTCACATGGCTATGGGCTATATACCATTTGTACCCTTATGCTCATTTTACCGTGTTCACTTTGCATGTTATACTTTCTTCTATTCCTTTTCCATGCAATTGTGACCCTTGCTTGCATCTACCCATGATTGACCCTATGTGTATTTGCATGCTTGGTGGAGATCCTTGTTGCTTTTGCCATGTTTATCATGTGCCCCATGCTATTGATGCTTGTTGTGTTGGTAGAGTCATGATGCCCCATTGCTATTTACATATGGCCTCTCGCCAATACATTCATGATATTCTTCTCATTTCTTGCTTTCATGCTTGTCCTATGTCATGTGAATTATTCATGCCCACTATTCGCACACATGACATGCTTGCCATGATTCCTTCTAGTATGTTGCATATTCGCACTACTAGCATGCTTGACTTGCTCGCTATGATTGCTTGCTATGTTGCATCACCCATGTTCCACTATTACTTGCTTTCTTGGGTTGATGACATATATGTTGATGCCTCTCACTTGATTTGTCATGATCATTGCCTCTTGTCTCCATTAGTTGCATCTCTCATGTCAACTTGTATTGAGTGCAAGCATACTATGCTTATTGATCTTAGATACTTTGACACCTTACTTGTGATGCATGCTTGTTTGATTGAGCCTATTTCATTTGGTTGTTCTTGCATCGTATGCCTCCATACTATGAAATGCTCCCTTGTACTTTATTATGATGAGCATGATGCATACACTTGTTGGGTATCTTACCACTCGAATGATAGGTTTTGCATTTCCGCTAACCTCATTTGTTTTTCCGAGTGTTTATCATGTTCTTTCATTTTGGAGGATTCACAAGGTGGTGCCATTATACGACATATTGGTTATGTGAAGGCATACATGATATACAACTCCAACATCTTTGGGAACTTTCTTGAGGTGAACTCCTTCTCTTTGAGCCATCCTTAAATATGCATATTAGATGGGTCATTCTTTCATTGTTGTTTCCTTCTTGTTACCTACATGATACATCTCGCTAGCGGAGGAACGACATTGGAGATTGGCTCTATGGACCTTCACATTGAGGAGCGCTCGGACTTATTGGATGCACCTTCAGACTTCCACTCTTGCCACGACATCAAGCATTGGTACACCAACACCTCCATATTTATTGATTGTGCTCATACATGTCATGCTCGATGGACATATCATACTCACCACAAGTTTGCACCCCATGCATGGATTGACTCACATTATGATTGCCTTGTTGCATCTTGTATTCCCATGTCATCCATGATATTTGAGCTTGTTCACTTCCTTAGCAAATTTGTTGTGATCTTCCTTGATGGCATATACATACAACATGCTCATATTGTCCACCATCAATTGCATGATAGCTTACACATATTGAGCATCCATTGCCATATTCATGCTATTGATGAACCGTCCCTCTAGGACATCATTTTGCACCGTGGTTGCATTGCTCATATTCATAACACAATTGTGTGCACAATGATTGCATTTGCTACCATGAATACTTTTCATACCATTCTAGATCATCTTGATAAGCTTCATGCGCTTTGTCACGAGCTATCTTACTGCACGGACTCATTCTTACATGATGGACAATTTGTGTGCGCTAACCATTGTATTTCCGAGTGTTGTTTGTGTTTGCTCCGTTTGCATGTATACCACTTCGCCGACACCTTGGAATACTTGGATTGCGCCATGCCTTCAACTTCGTCCAACTACATGTCTGTCCACGACAACCGTTTCCATGGTGATGAGGATAACGATCCGAGGTCGGATCTTTCCCAGGGGGGGGGGGAGATGATGCGGAGCATCCCACGTTCATCCCCGTGTACACTCCGACTACTCTCCAAGCCCCAAGAGGACATATGACGCGACCTCAAACATAGTCCATTGGACACAAGGTGAATTCACTCCTCTTCGAACCGTCACTTTCCATGTGTGAGACATGACTACTACCTCATGCATGGACCTTGCCTACACTCAGGTACAACCGAGATGACCATGAAGAATAAAAGGACCAAGGCCAAGCATGGAAGAGGAGAAGGAAGAAGAGCCAGCTGCTACAGGCCCCGGACATCTGGCCCCAGCCCGGACATTCGGCCCTTCCTGCAAGCCCAGACATACGGCCACAGCCCAGACATCCGGCGCCCATCACAGAACGTGTCCAGAAGCTGAACCCCGTTAGCCCGGACATCCGGCCCTTCCCGAGCCGCCGGACATCCGGCCCCTAGCCCGGACATCCGGACCCCGCCTGTCCAGAGAGCAACCGCAGGGCACCCTTGCCAGCCCAGACATCCGGCCTTCCCGCCCGGACATCCGGCCCGTCGCGAAGCCCCGGACATCCGGCACCTGTCTGCGCACAGTGAACGGGCCAAGGGCCCATGTATCCCCCTCACTTACCCCTTCGTGGCCAAGGCCTGTATATACTCCACCACCTCCTCCTAGTTAGGGTGAGCATTGTGATAACTCATTTAGAGATAGAGCTTTGCTCATCCATACGGATCTCCTCCTCGTGAGAGACCGCGGCCTCTTCGGAGAAGATCCACCATGGATTCAAGACCCCTTTACGGGAAGATCCCTCGTGGATTCAAGACCTCCTCTCGGAGCTGAGCTACCGCCACTTGTATCGTCCGTTGTTGACTTTGTATCTCGTGCTACTCGTGCTTCAATGATCTAGACCTTGTGTGATTGATCTTTTGTCGGTTGAGTGTTTCTCTCGTTCGTCCCCGTGATTTCCTCGTGTTCTTCCGCGCGTTCTTCGTGTTTCCCCGTAGGATCCACTCCAAACGTGAAAGATCGGCCCCTAGGGTTCCGTCCTACATCACTACGGGTTCGAGAACTATGTAGACATGACCGAGACACCTCTCCGGTCAATAACCAGTAGCGGAACCTGCATGCCTATATTGTACTACAAAAAAATACACTTCCGTGATGATACGTGTTTGTCACAGTAGGTCATGTTTTTTGTCATGCATGTACATCCATGACGATCTTCTGGCAGAATCAAGATTGTCATACATGTGCTATCATAGAAGTGTTCCATGACATTACCAAAATTATCATCACGGAAGTGTCCACTTCCATGACGATAAATCACGCATCACAAAAAGTGCTTTCATCAAGGGTGAGCAACACGTGGCATCCACCATAATGGGACGCCGTTAAGCTATCGGGTCTAGTTTTGGATCCGATAACCCGTTAACAGCCCCGACTAATGGGGATTTTCCACATGTAAAATCATCATTGGTTGGAGGAAACACGTGTCGGCTCACCGTTGGGACAGATGTCATCCACTCATGGGACCGAAGGCGCCTATGATACGGCGACACGTGGCATGGCCCAACAGAGGCCCATTCTTGTGAAAAGGCCGGCCTGTTTGACTTGGTCAAAAGGTGGCAGGCCAGCCCACAGAAAGCCTGTTAACGGCCTGTTTGCATATAGCCCATTTACAGCCCGCTAACCCAGGGCACGTTACGAGCTCTCCGAATTAGGCCCAATAGCGTCATCTGGGCCGTCCAATATGATTCCAGCCCGTTTTAACTTCCGGCCCATGTGTGGCCCATGACTTCTTTCAGCCCATATGAGGCTCTTTGTAACTCTTGGCCCATTAACGGCCCATGGTGAAACTAGCCCGTAATGAACAGTGTATCACTTTCTACCCATTAACGGCCCGTTATTCCATTGGGCCGTTTCCAGCCCAAGTTATATTTCGGCCTTCTGTGGTCCCATTTATTCTTGGGCTAATTTGCAGCATTCGGTTACTTATGGCCCGTTACTGTCATTTTCTGCTTGCGGGCCAAATTCAGCCCGTCGTTACAGTCGGCCCATTTGTGGACCGTTAATCTGTTGGGCCATTTTCATAGCATCACCAAATACGGCCTATTAACGACCCATTATGGTCAGCCCATAAAACATATGATTTCCACTCTAGCCCGTCTACGGCCCGTTAAAGGCCCGTACAAGGCCCATAGATGAGTCGGCCCGTACAAGGCCCATGGATCCTACGAGACGTAGAAGGCCCATGGATCCTACGAGACGTGGCAGGCCCATGGATCCGACGACCCATTGAAGGCCCATGGATCTGTCGGCCCATAGAAGGCCATGGATCATCCATCCCGTACATGGCCCATGGATCGTACGGCCCATGGAGGGCCATGGTCACTACAACGTTTGGGCGAGTTGGCCCCCGTTTGAACGATATAGCATATTCAAAGAATTATCCTACTCTATACTATCACCTCTAAAAAACATACACTATGCAACAAAGAGACCAAGGCATAGAAACGTAGAATAATCCTACACTATACAATAAAAATTACAGCCGATTATACCCACTGGGCATTATGGTTCGGCACAGGTATAATAAATCATACACAAACAACAAATTACATACACTGGGCAAATACAGCTCATACATCATGGACGCGCATCAACTTAACTCCATTTGAACTATAATCTCTTCAGAAAATAGGATTGGCTGGATTCAGATAACAAATTTTTTAGTCTGCAAAATCTCCAATTCCCTCAGTGTCTTGTTTCATTTTTCTGACTCCTGCATCTAATACCTGCATGTCCAGTCTCAACTTGTTGATTGTACATTGACAATCATGTACACGTTGTCTTGCCACCTCTAGTTGATGCTCGATAACATCAGCACATTCCAATTCCAATCAATAATCATTCGGTAACAGCCATGCCGCACTGCTCGCAGATCTTTGTGTTGATGTCACTTCATCCTGAAATGTTTCTGTAAGTACACATGACTAGGGCAAAAATATAGTTACAACAGTGAAGCGAGCAAGACACTATTTTGTACTACATGGCAAAACAGGACTAACAATAATGTTACACGTCATGAAGCATAAGCATTAAAATTATAAAAAAGATAGTCTGTGGAGCATGCATACAGAAATCTCTCTTAGCTCACTAGAGGAGCATCATGTTGGGGCCCAATCGAAAGAACGGACAAGTTTCAAATTTAGACAACACGTTGCGTATAAGTAAGCAAGCAGTTGGCCATTCTGTAGCTCAATTAAAGTCTTAGGGAGCATAATGAACAGCAGAGCGTTTCATACAAACATACTACAGCAAGCAAAACTATGCAATCATTACCCTAGTATAAACTAGATTGTGAGCCTCATGCAATAATAGTTGGTTAATGGACTTCAAAGCTACAGGCACACTTCAGCAGAGTAATTAAATGGTAAGGCCTTTAATTATGTCAACTAATAGTTATACAAGTACCCAACATCAGGCATGATTCTTTGGGCATCTCATTAACTGAGGACAAATAAAGCAATTGAAAAGAGCAAATTAACTATGCCTGACAAACAAGGAATTGAACTGTTGTGTTGTATACAGTGACTTACCTTTACAGGTTGAAGAGGCTCAGCGCAGCTCCTACTTCTCTTGCAAGGCTCCTTCCTAACATCTTGTACTTGGAAATCCTCAATCTTATCTTCACTGCACCCCCTCTGCAAGGTGACACAAACTAGTTACTCGTCTCCTTGGAAGATAAATATGCATACTTTCCTGTCTGTGAACACAAAATGATGAGATTATAACAAAACAACACCACATGACGAAACATGCCGCATCTCTTGCACTTGCACACAATGAAATGAGCATTTACTATGTCTGCACTATGTAAAAACTAGGCATACCTTCGAACTGGATCTCCAGGTACTCTTGGAGAGCCTACTTTAGTGTACAGCCAAACCTTTATGTCACCTATGAGTTAAGACAAGGCCCCACTACAGCAGCCCTTAGTGTTTAAATCGTTGACAAGTTCTGTTAGAGTGTTAGGCCAAGAACAACAAGTAATCAAAGCAAACAGTCCTAGTATGGCTGGCTGATGCAAACAAGCAATTGAACAGATGTGTGAGCAAATCTTACATATCAAGAAAAGAAGCAAAGAAGGAGGCTTAAAGACCATCACTTGATTGACCATATTTAAGGGGCATTTAAACATCATGTGCAATGTATGAACTAACATAAACATTGCATATTCCAGATTCTACAATGGGATGCACATGTATTAGGTTATGTCATGTATGATGATGCCTAAATGTACACTATAACAGGCAGGAGTGATTCATCATTGCACACACAACTGAATTGCAGGTTAAGGGCCAGTTCGATTCCGCCTTTTCAGGGCTTATTGTCAAAATAAGCCATAAAAGATGTAAAGAAGTAATTTTTTAGTTATGGGCTTGGGCTTAACTAATTTCGCTTTGGAGGGGGGTGTTTCGGGTAGAACCTCACTAAAAATTGAAGTGAAGGGGAATAGTGAAATGACTCTGTTGTCTTCCTATATTACACTCAAAATGCAACCGTTGACGCCCGTGTCACACCTGACCCTCAAGTAAAAAAACACGCAAGCGTTCATTGCCCTGCCCGCTTGCATCTCCTCTCCCCTTTCCCTCTACCTCGATCCCCTGCCTGCAGCACTAGGGTTCCTCCAGCGAGCCGTCGCCACTGGTCCCATCTGGCCTGGTCCTCGATGATGCTATGTCCATCTAGGCTACATGGCCGGCGGGTAGGGGCAAACTCCCTGGCTGCTCCTCCCTCTGGCGCCGCCCCTCATTCTCATGGTCTCTAGCAGCTGCTCCACTGTGGTTCGTCCAACGCACTACTCCGGTGGGTACTGCACAACTACGGCTGATGCCACACTACGGCAGAAGGCACCTTATTCCCCCTCCCATCCTCCTAGGCCATGGCCTTGTGGTGCTGTTGAAGGATGAGCTCATCCAACAAGGTGAGGATCTCCTCTGATATTTGGCCAAAATTTAATCTGATCCACTATACGATGAATTGCTATGAGCTGCTTCTGCTGCTGCTATATGATGCATTGCTATGAGCTGCTCCTGCTGCTGCTATATGATGAATTGCTATGAGCTGCTGCTGCTATATGATGAATTGCTATGAGCTGCTGCTGCTATATGATGAATTGCTATGAGCTGCTGCTGCTGCTGCTGCTATATGATGAGTTGCTATAAGCTGCTCCTGCTGATGCTATATGATGAATTGCTATGAGCTACTCCTGCTGCTGCTATATGATGAATTGCTATGAGCTGCTCCTGCTGCTGCTATATGATGAATTGCTATGAGCTGCTCCTACTGCTGCTATATGATGAATTGCTATGAGCTGCTGCTGGTATATGATGAATTGCACACTGCTGCTGCTGTATGATGAGTTGCTATGAGCTGCTACTGCTGCTATATGATGCTTTAAGGTGGTGCCGCTATATGATAATAACCAGCCACTTGGACCATCAAATTTCAATAAATAATTGTTCTTCATTTAAATGTGGGTCATGCGTTCTTCGTTTAAATTAGGCAATGGGATCTCTATGGAAAACATTGACCAAAGTAGATTGTGCCAAGTAGATCATATCTTTATATTTGCATTTTGAGAAAATAGTGATGGTCTGTTTTCCTATCATATTAATTACTGCACTGGGTTCAATTTGTGATGTTTGCAAGTCAAATTAATTTTCATATGGGCAGCAAAATGAAAAAATATAATGCAATCTAGACTTTCCACTGATCATACCAAAGATAAGCTGAAAACGCAATGAAAAGAATTGGTTGGCTTATTACATGGAGCTTATATTCACAGGTGCTTATTTTCTTAGGATAACTCGTAATAACTGTCCCTAAGAAACTTGGCTAATAGAAATGACATACAAATAACATGTCACGATGATTGCAATGGAGGAGTGACGTACCATAGCACACTGTATAGGCTCACCGCTGCCTCTCCTTTTTTTGCGATGTTTCAGGAAATTGCCACATACATCTTGTACTTTTTCATTGTGTAACCCTGTCTGCAAGTTGACACGGCTAATTTCAGACATCTCTACATGATACTACATTGCATATCCCTTGCCCATATTTAAACCACCAATTAATGATTGTGTGCGTAGCATAAACTAGCCATGACTATGTGTGCTGGACTAGCAGGCACTCTAAGGGAGCCTAATGTAGTGCACTAGAATTCCTACATGCCACCTACGATTTTGTGTAATGTACTGCCTCTGTTCCTAAATATGTGTCTTTGTAGAGATTCCAGCATGGACCACATACAGATGTATATAGATGCATTTTTGAGTGTAGATTCACTCATTTTGCTATGTATGTAGCCTATAGTGGAATCTCTAGAAAGACTTATATTTAGTAACGGAGGTACGAGGTAGTATCATGTATGACATCTACATATCTAATTTAGCAGCCAGTAGTAGAAATCATTGCCTGCACAAACGGATTATTGGTCGAAAATCCTAGCAAAGCACGCTGGCAGGCACAGAACAATACAAGAGAGAGACACACTTAGAAGATCATAGCAATGCCTCAGTCTAGGATCTTGGTTGGCCAAGCTATTAGATCCAAAAGAAACATCGTCCTTGTAGTTTTTGCCAGCTGCATAACAGGTAACAGCGACTGGTTAGTATATTTGAAGTACATCGGGCAGGTGATGCTGGACGGGTTTAAAGGTGACAAGTACCTAGGCTGTGGAGGGTGCTTGGCATCTCTCCACACGGTGGGAATCAGGTTAGAAACGTCAAGGGTGATGATGCTGCGCTGGCTGTCGGGGTCCGGTAAGGAGACCTAGAACCGTCGAGTAGGGTGTTTGTGGAGCGGCTCCGGTAGGGTGGACTACGGTGTGGGCGAAGCGGATCTGTGGCCGTGGACAAGGGCATAGGTGAAGCTGCTCCAGTGGTTGGGTTAAGGATGGTGTCGATGATGCGGATCTGCGGTCATGGACGGGGCGTCAGAAGCTGCTCCGGTGGTTGGGTTAAGGATGGTGTCAACGATGCGGATCTGTGGCCATGGATGGGGCATCAGAAGCTGCTCCGGTAGGTTGGATGAGGGTGCGAGGAAGAGGATCTGAGGCCATGGACTTGTGAGTTGGCAAAGTGGCCCCGATAGGGTTGAGAATGGTATAGGTGAAGCTACTCCGGTAGGGTTGACGATGGTGTCGGCGAAGCGGCTCCGGTAGGGTTGAGGAAGGTGTTCGCGAAGAGGATCAGAGGCCATCGATGGGGGCATCGGTGGGGCGGCTCCATGGGGTGTGGGCGAAGCGTCTCTGGTGGGGAGTACAAATGAGCCGCTGTAGATGCGCGGCGGTTGACGAAGCAGATCCAGCGCCGTGGATAAGGCCCGCACTGAATGGGCTGTGGTACAGTGGTGGATGAGCGGTCTACTTGTTTCTAGGGGAGGTGGGAGGGGTAGATGCGGGCGCAGAAGCTGATCCAGCGAGGTGGACGCCGCTGGCAGTGAATGGGCTATGGTACGCCGGTGGATGAACAGTCTAGGGTTTCGAGAGGGGAGGGGAGAAAGGGCGATGAAGTACGGACGGCGTGATGTAAGATCCTCTAGTGCTGTGGAGTTAGTCATTTTTGTGGGAGGGGGATAGGAAATGGGGGTGTCGTGTAGTGGGGGGAACCGGATGTTACCAAAGCAGCCCCGACCTATTATGTAGATGAGGGTGGTATTGTAACTGTTGGTCTCCGTGCACCAAGGACAAAGGGGGAATTTCGCATGCTAAAGACTAAGGTGGCGGGAATTTTAGAAGGACGCGGGAGATTTTGCCGCCCACGGGATTGTTCGTATCCAGTTTCAACTAATTTTGGACCGTGTTAGCGGGAAGGTCATGCTAGACTGTGTACACGGGGCACGCGTCAACAGTTAATAACTGGTGTGAAGTCCACCCCAGAAAAAAGACAATAACTCGGGATGATGCGCCGATAACTTGGACGTTCACACGAGCGCGGCCAATCGTACGGGTGTAGTGGCGCGTTCACAAAAAAAGGGATCAAACGCTCAAACTATGTATTTCTTGTGTAAATAGATAATTTAGTGCCATTGTTATTTACTTTAAACATAATGCATTAACGTGTTAGTGTAGAGGCACACAAAAAGAAATGGATATTGTAGTCCGCTACTTAAAAGTGTTACCTCATATGATTACATAGCCTCCATTTCATAAATTGTGTACCCGTTGAATTCATATATGAATATTACATATATTGCTTCAAAATAGAAACTTAAATCATCCAAGACTAATGAATTTGAACGCAAGAGTAACAATGGTGCGTTTACATGATAGCTACATTGGTTCTTTGAAGAAACATCATTGTAACTTTGGCATGCACAACTGAAAAGGTTTATTTAAATAGAAAAAAATGTGATATGTGAGTGTCCAATCTTCATAGCATTGAATCGATATTGTACCTTTGGCCACGATACGAAGTAGATATTGACTTATGTTCAAGCGATGCACATCCACAATCGCTAGATAGTGATACGTGAATGAATTGTGCAATCTCTCTCACACGCATACATATCTCATTTGCCTGTGGGCATCGGAATCACACACGAGCACTTCGTGTATTTCTCTCCCTCCATCAAGGTTAAATTCGTCTTTCTACCCCGTCCTACAAGTCTCTCACACAGAAACACACACGCTCTCTCTGTCTAACACGCCCACCCCTTTAATTCCACCCACCCATAGCCACTAATGTCTCAAAGTATAATAATGTCTCTCACACATATGCCTAAGGTTAACTCGAGTTCCGGAACCATATGAATACATACAATGGGATTCCAACAGAGCACCTTTTGTTTTGAGATTTCTCTCTCTCTCTCTCTCTCTCTCACACACACACACACACAAACACACACACACACGCACGCACGCGCGCACACACACACACGTTGTTTCTCGCTTCATTTTTTCGGCACTTGCATGCACACCGTTTATTTATCTTCGTGATGCTTTAAGTATGCCTCATACAAATGCTATCTACCTATCCCTTAATATAGCTAGATATGTGTCACACAAACTCCTTCTCCCTACTAGCAAGATGCCCATGCGTTGCACGGAACATCAAGATGCATTTGTATGAGTAGTTTATCTTGTGGGAGAAAAGGATGAATGAGGGAATGCCTTATTTGCAAATGCGGAGAGGGGTGTGGGTATATTTTTCAAAATTGCCATAGTTTCCTTCCTATCCGTCGGATATAAATCGGATTGCCTATATTGCAGGATGGCAGGAACACCATCATCACCAACTCTGTTTTTATAAGAGTAGAGATATGTGAGTGTCACTGCCCCCCTCCCCCCCCACACACGAACACTTCCCAACACCGAAGGAGTAGGGTGACACCTCGATCTTGATACTAATCTACCGACTGGCTTCTCTCTCAAACATACACACACACACTACCCGACACTGAAGGAGTAGGGTGGCACCTCGATCTTGATAATCATCTATCTACTCCTCTTTCAAACACACACACATACACACACACTCGCTAGTTGTGCCTCTGTGCCTACCGTGCACACTCTCGATACGTCTTTCTCTCCCCCGCCCCCAACAATGACAGCTGAAGGGTGACAACTCGATCTTATCATAATCTGTTAATTGGTTTCTCTCTCAAATATTATGTCTCGGTGCCTCGCTCGGTAGCCCGCTCGATATGTAGACTTCTCACGCGCACACAACTATAGTGACGATGACGCTGAACCCAGTGTGCCTTGTTTTTACCGGCCTCATGTGATAGTTCTCACCCTGTTTTCTATTAATTAACAGACAACCTTTTCTTTGTTACTACTAGTGAATCTGAAATCATTCGGGGCAGACATAAAATATATCACTTCAACCCAATTATCGTAGCAACTATTTTAAAAGAAACTAGCTAGCTGCCCGTGCGTTGCACGGAACATCAAGATGCATGTGTATGAGTGGTTTATCTTGTGAGAGAAAAGGCTGAATGAGGGAAGGCCTTATTTGCGAACGTGGAGAGGCGTGTGGGTATATTTTTGCAAAATTGCCATAGTTTCTTTCGTATCCATTAGATATAAATCCGACGGCCTATATTGCAGGATGGCACATACACCATCATCACCAACTCTGTTTTCTACTCCCTCCGTTCCTAAATACTCCCTCCATCCGAAAATACTTGTCGTCAAAATGGATAAAAAGAGATGTATGTAAAACTAAAATATGTCTAGATACATTTCCTTTTATCCATTTTGATGACAAGTATTTCCGGCCGGAGGGAGTATTTGTCTTTTTAGAGATTTCAACAAGTGACTATGACCGGACCTTACCAACATACTCAAAAAAGTAGTCCATAATTGATGTTACCCTCTTTTCTTGGCGATGCAGTGCCATTTGGATACCTCATAAATAAATCAAGGAGAAATCTAACCCCTTCCTAAAAAGACATACGGAGCAAAATGAGTGAATCTACACTCTAAAATATGTCTACATACACATCCGTATGCGGTAGTCCATTGGAAATCTGAAAAAGACAAATATTTAGGAACGAATGGAGTATAAGAGTAGACATGGAGATATATCTCCAGCATGGTCTACAACAAAAATGCGCTGGACTGGTTAGCGCCGGATGCTTGCAATGCGATGAAATGAGTTCAAATTATGTCTTTTAACTTTAGTTGCTTATATTATATACTCCCTACATCCGAAAATACTTGTCATCAAAATGGACAAAAAGGGATGTATCTAGAACTAAAATTCATCTAGATACATCCCCTTTTATTCATTTTGATGACAAGTATTTCCGGACGGAGGGAGTATTACTTATTTAATATATACTCCTTTCGCTAATGTACTGACAGTGGAACCCACAGAGTACTTAGAATACAAGATTAAGGATGGACTTGTTTCTTTTTAACTTTCTGTACGAAGCTGTAGCCACCCTGCAAGTCACGTGTACACTGTACATGCAATTAACTTTTTATAGAGGGACAATCATATAGGAAATTAACTCAAATGGGTTGGATGTCACTCTATTATTTCCAGCATAAGAGCATCTCCAACGGCAGCCGGGAAATTTCCTCCCGCTTCCTTCCGCGGAGGACGACATCAAACGCCAGCGGCATACATTTTCACAACTCTAACCAACCAGATGAAATTCGTGCAAACACAGATTATTTCATATAAGCAAGAAGGATTTCGTATAAAAAAGCCGGATCTTCATATAAACATGATGGATTTTATACATTTACATGAACTAAGCGGTGCCAATCCGGCTCTCTTGGTATAATTAATACTCCCTCCGTCCGGAAATACTTGTCCTAGAAATGGATGTATCTAGACTTATTTTAGTTATAGATACATACAATTTATCCATTCTTAGAACAAATATTTCCCGCCAGCTGCAGAGGGAGTACATAATCTAAATGGACGCCCGCGGATCCCTTTGTCTTCCTCATGTCCGTCAGACACTTGCGGGGTCGACGAAGGTCCTTGGAAGAGACGAAGTAGCAAAGAAAGCACCTGAATGCACAGTCGTCTCCTCGACGGTGGCCTTCATGGGACCCCAAGTGGTGGCGGCCTCCCGTGTTCTACATCTCCTTGATGACGGCGGCGGACACAGAGAAGCTGGCCACTGACTCGTCGCTCTCCACGCACCCGGCTTCTGTCTCTGCCTGCATGGTGCTGCCGCAGGCATGGGAGGCGCGCCTGAGGGAGTCCTGGATTAAGGGGTCCTCGGATAGCCAGACTATATACTTTCATTGGACTATTGAACTATGAAGATAAAAGATTGAAGACTTTGTCCCGTGTCCGGATGGGACTCTCCTTTGCGTGGAAGGCAAGCTTGGCAATTCGGATATGTAGATCTACTTCTCTGTAACCGACTCTGTGTAACCCTAGCCCCCTACGGTGTCTATATAAACCGGAGGGTTTAGTCCGTAGGACAACAACAATCATAATCATAGGCTAGCTTCTAGGGTTTAGCCTCTACGATCTCGTGGTAGATCAACTCTTGTAATACTCATATCATCAAGATCAATCAAGCAAGAAGTAGGGTATTACCTCCATTGAGAGGGCCCGAACCTGGGTAAAAACATCGTGTCCCCTACCTCCTATTACCATTAGCCTTAGACGCACAGTTCGGGACCCCCTACCCGAGATCTGCCGGTTTTGACACCGACATTTGTGATTTCATTGAGAGTTCCACTGTGCCATCACGAGAGGCTTGATGGCTCCTTCAATCATCTTCAACGATGCGGTCCAGGGGGAGGTTTTCCTTCTCGGACAGATCTTTGTATTCAGCGGTTTCGTACTTCGGGCCAACTCGCTGGGCCATCTGGAGCAGATCGATAGCTATGCCCCTGGCCATCAGGTCAGGTTTGGAAGCTTCAACTATACTGCCGACATCCGCGAAGACTTGATCTTCAACGGATTCGAGCCCATGTCAGGCGCGCCGAACGGTCACGACGGGCATGACTTAGATCTGCCATCGGACAATCTTTGGGAGATCACGCGTGTGGCGGCGCCGAGAATCAATCTGGAGCAGATCGTACCTTTCGAGGACGGGTGGATGGACCCCGCCACGGAGGCTGCACATTCATCGGTGTTGGAGCCGAACACTGATCCCACCTCCTATGAAGGTGGTGTCATCGGACCCTCGGACTCGTCTCTGGCTACAGAATCCGAACCGCATACGTCCGTGCCTATCGAATCTGATTGGGCACCAGTCATGGAGTTCACCATCGTGGATATTTTTCAGCACTCGCCCTTGGGTGATGCGCTAAACTCATTAAGGTCTCTTTCCTTGTCGGGAGATTCATGGCCGAACTATGTCTGGCTCGAGTGGGAAGCGGACGACGAAGAAATTCGTTCCCCACCTACCACCCACTTAATAGCCACTGTCGATGACTTAACCGACGTGCTTGACTTCAACTCTGAAGACATCCACGGTATGGACGATGATGCAGGAGAAGAACAGGAACCACCGCCTATAGGGCGCTGGACAGCCACCTCATCATATGATATATATATGGTGGACACCCCCAAAGAAAGCAATGGCAATGAGGCAACGAAAGATAACCCCTTGGAGAAGCAATCTACGCACCGGTGTCATCGGCGCTGCTCCAAGCCACGCAATAGCAAAAATAGCGATACCGGCACAAGAGATAATAATCCGGATGGTGCCGAAAACGAAAACAATCCTGCCCAGCCAGGGTTCGAGCAGGCCGAGCAAGAGGATGGGCAAGCTAGCCCTAAGGAACAGGCGACAAATGGAAAATCAAAGGACGATAATTACATGCCTCTCTCCGAAGACGAAGAGAGCCTTGGCGATGAAGAATTCATCATGCTTGAGGATCCCGTCGAGCAGGAGCGCTTCAAGCGCCGGCTTCTAGCCACTGCAAAAAGCCTGAAGAAAAAGCAGCAACAGCTTCAAGCCGATCAAGATCTGCTAACTGATAGACGGACCGAGGTCCTGGCTGCCGAGGAATACGGACTCGAGCGCCCTAGCAAAAGCTACCCAAAGCGCAGGTTGCTACCTCAACTTGAGGAGGAGGCTTTAAAGCCCACGCTACCAGCGCATGATGCGGCTGACGGGCCACCCCGTGGCCGCGACAAAGCGGCGTACCATCCTGAAGTCCAGACCGCACCCCGTCGCCAATCAAACGATAATACTAAGGCCCGGGGCTAGACGAAGGACCTGTGATATGTATTGGAAAACAAAGCAAGACAGTCAAGATCGATCTACGGATCACGGGGGCGCGCCATAAGACGTGACGATGACCGTCACGCCGGATACAATAAACCAAAGTCCGGGCGGGCCGAATACAACAGACTAGATTCATTTGAACTACGTCGGGATGTAGCCCAGCATAGAGGCGCCGCACACCCCCTATGCTTCACTGATGAAGTTATAGATCACGAATTCCCAGAAGGGTTTAAACCCGTAAATATTGAATCATATGATGGCACAACAAACCCCGCGGTATGGATTGAAGATTTTCTCCTCCATATTCACATGGCCCGCGGCGATGACTTACATGCCATAAAGTACCTACCACTTAAGATCAAAGGACCAGCTCGGCATTAGCTGAATAGCCTGCCATCAAGCTCCATTGGTAGTTGGGAGGACTTGGAAGATGCATTCCTCGACAACTTCCAGTGCACTTATGTGCGACCACCGGATGCTGATGACTTAAGTCACATAACCCAACAGCCCGGAGAGTCAGCCAGGAAATTCTGGACTCGGTTCCTAACTAAAAAAACCAAATTGTTGACTGTCTGGATGCCGAAGCCTTAGCAGCCTTCAAGCATAACATCCGTGACGAATGGCTCGCCCGACACCTCGGCCAAGAGAAGCCAAAGTCCATGGCAACCCTCACGACACTCATGACCCGCTTTTGCGCGGGCGAGGACAGCTGGCTGGCTTGTAGCAACATCACACCCAAAAACTCAGGCGATTCAGACACCAGGGATAGCAACGGCAAGCCACGACGAAATAGATACAAGCGTCGCAACAATGGCGACAACACCGAAGACATGAAGGTCAATGACGGATTCAGAGGCTTTAAATCCGGACAGCGGAAAAAGCCATTCAAAAGAAATAGTCCGGGCTTGTCTAGTTTGGACCGCATACTCGATCGCTCATGTCAAATTCACGGCACCCCCGATAAACCAACCAACCACACCAACATGGAATGCTGGGTGTTTAAACAGGCCGGCAAGTTGAATGCCGAAAACAAGGAAAAGGGGATGCATAGCGATGACGATGAGGAGCCCCGTCCACCGAACACAGGAGGACAGAAGAAATTCCCTCCCCACGTGAAAACGGTGAATATGATATACGCAACCCATATTCCCAAGCGGGAATGGAAGCGTGCACTAAGGGACATCTATGCGATGGAGCCAGTCGCCCCAAAGTTCAACCCATGGTCCAATTGTCCGATCACTTTCGATCACAGGGACCATCCTACCAGTATCCGTCATGGCGGTTCGGCCGCATTGGTCCTTGACCCCATCATCAACGGATTCCATCTCACACGAGTCCTCATGGACGGTGGTAGCAGCCTGAACCTGCTCTATCAGGATACAGTGCACAAAATGGGCATCGACCCCTCAAGGATCAAGCCCACAAAAACCACCTTCAAGGGTGTCATACCCGTTGTGGAGGCCTATTGTACGGGCTCAATCACACTGGAAGTGGTCTTCAGATCTCCGGATAATTTCTGAAGCGAGGAGTTAATCTTCGACATCGTCCCCTTCCGCAGTGGCTATCATGCACTGCTCGGATGAACCGCATTCGCCAAATTCAATGCGGTACCGCATTATGCATACCTCAAGCTCAAAATGCCAGGACCTCGCGGGGTTATTACAGTTAATGGAAACACAAAGCGCTTGCTCCGCACGGAGGAGCACACCGCGTCCCTCGCGGCAGAAGTACAAAACAGCTTTCTTAGGCAAACAGCCAATTCGGCGATAAAGAACCCGAACACGGTCAAGCGAGTCCGGAGTACTCCACAACAGGATTATCCGGCATGTACAGAGCTCGACTAGCAATCCGGCCTCCGTCCTAGTCCCAGTCAAGCGGTGAAATTTGTGTCGCGCGCACACAACTACGCACTTAAAATACCCTGGGCGCAGGCGGAGGCATGGCCATGACACGGTCAACAATGCGGTTCGACCTCCCCAGGACCCACACATCTTTGCACCCCCTTTCCTTTTTTCTTTCAGGTCCTCATATTCGGGAGGCTCCTCCGATAGACAGAAATTCGGACACATAGCGGGACAGACACACTAGGAGGACAAGAAGCTTTGGCGTACAAGGGAATCCTCAGGTGGTCTCTGATAACGATTGTTATACCTGTTTTACATACCCGCATACAGCCCACTCCTAGTCATGCTGTGTCAAACAGTCCCATCTTGCTTATCGCACTACTTGTATATGTACGCTTTGACGTATCATTTGAATAACAAGGGAAACTAGTGTACAACGTCAGCTTGCTATTATGTTTGTTTACCCCTTCCCTTTACTGCTTATTTATTATAGCCATGCATTTTGGCACGACCAATTTGCCAGGGGCTTCAATGTACCCCATAACCTGGCAAGAAAAAGTCTGAATACTTTTGACAGTGCGGCACCCCAAACTTATAGCACTATATGCATCAGCTCCGAATCATGTCTTGGGTCAAAAGTTGGGTTTTCCCGGCTCCTATATTTTGGTACCTTATGTTTCGCTATATCGGCTAAGGTAGAGCAGGGAGAACTATTGTGATTGTGTCCCGGTTCTTCTGGACGAGCACCTCAGTAGAGAAAGCCAAAAACTGACTGTCATGATAAGGTGAGAGTCGGTCGCTGTTTGAGAGGTCTCAAATCCTTAAAGATTTTTACCGCTTCCGGCGAGGAATCGGCCTTGTCAGATTTAGGCGTGTATAGCGCCCCGACGCGCCCCGAGTCCGGCCTTATGGATACTAGGGGCTTCGCCAAAATTTAAAATTGTAGACTTCTATGGCTAAGTGAGAGCGATAAAGCCGTATAGTCCGATTGCCTCGTTCGCGGCGCTAAGAACCTCCTTAAAAGGACCAAAAATTTGGATAAAGAGTGTTTATATTTATCCCAAACACCCCAGTACTAGTTGCATGGGGGAAGAAGCCGACGACTG
Source organism: Triticum dicoccoides (assembly GCF_002162155.2). NCBI lineage: Eukaryota > Viridiplantae > Streptophyta > Magnoliopsida > Poales > Poaceae > Triticum > Triticum dicoccoides. The sequence continues at coordinate 247,791,681 of NC_041389.1, forward strand.
GCCAACTCTCAAGATTTTATAAACGGCCGCACAGAAGGTAATATTTTAAATTAACAAGCGCCATATAGCGCACATGAACTGGTTTTCATATTACAGGATGACACGAGTACATTCATTCGAATATTACATCCTTAGTACATTCATCCGCTACAAGGTGGGCACCCTTAATGACATTTTCATGATACTGTTTGGGGTGGCGATGCTCCTTGCCCTTCGGCGGCCTCTCTGTCACCAGCTTATCGGCGTCCATCTTCCCCCAGTGCACTTTTGCACGCGCCAAGGCCCTGCGTGCACTCTCAATGCAGATAGACCGCTTAACGACTTCAAGCCGCAGACAGCCATTTACCATCCGCTTGACAAGGCCGAAGTAGCTACTTGGCAGGGGCTCGCCAGGCTACAGCCAGACTATGAAGTCCTTCATGGGCAGTTCGGCCGCCTTGTGAAGTTCGACCAGTTGCTTCAGTGGTCGCTCAAGGGCATCGGATGTTCGGCCCCAATATACTGGGACCAAAACAGCTTATCCGTCGAGCTCCCCTCCTTAGCCCGGTAGAACTCTGCGGCATCAGAGATGCTGCGCGGCAGATCTGCAAATGCTCCTGGAGAGCTTCGAACTCGGGTAAGTAAAAGGAAAGTCTCCTTCACATGCTTGCTTCACATAATGAAAGCCTTACCCGCAGCTATATTCTTGGTCGCCTCAATTTCCTGGAGGGCCTTCTGGGCTTTGGCCTTGGCGTCTAGTGCGCTCTGACGGGCCTTCGCAAGCTCCAACTCTTGCGTCTTGGAGTCATGCTCCAAGGACTCGAATTTTTTGACGAAGTCCTAGAGCTCTTGCTGGACCTCATCAACTCGAGCCGCTTGTTTTTCGCGCTCGGTGCGCTCCTTGGACCCTTTGCCTTCGGCCTCGGACAATGCCTTCTTAAGGGCCGCCACTTCGGTCGTGGCCCCTATTAAAATTCATCATGCTTATATTAGCATCAACGATTCTTTCCTTTATATAACATTCAGATGGGGTATCACTTACCTTTGTTCTCCTCGAGCTGCCTCTTCACGAGGCCGAGCTCTTCTTTGACCTGCTCCAGGTTCTGCCTCAGTCCGGAGACCCCCGTAGTAGCGGCAGCGGCAGCCAGCAGCGACGCCTGCTCATTCACATAGACATAATATGATTAGACTCCTGGGAATAATATTTGATCCTCTGTTCGGCCTTTCTTTCCGAACACCAAACAGAGCATCAGGGGCTATTGTCTATACTGTGATACTTTCTCATAATTTGAATTACTTACCTCAATGCCTGTCAGGAGGCTGGCGCAGGCTTCGGTCAATCCGCTTTTGGCCAATCACCGTACTCATAAGAGTACGATGTCCTTCATCAAGGGAAGCGCTCTGAAGCGCTTCCACCAAGTTACCCGATGCCTCTGGATGGGCAGCGGTCATTGGCATAGGCGGCTCGCCCCCCTTGGAGAGAGGCTGCCTGCCTGAATCCGGAACCACTGGAGGTTTCAGCGCAGTATCCGTCTGGGGGCCAAGCTTGCTGCGACCCCCCCTTATCAGAATCCATGGGGATCTTACCCCCCATGAGCCTGGCATCGGGGGTTTCGCCTTGAGGCGCTTCCAGAACTATCTTTCCCTGGCTCAGTTTCCTCTAAGATAACACCTCGGTGTCATCCGCGGGCCGGGGAGTGGAGGCCGTCGGGAGCGAATAGTTGTTCATCTCCGACGAGCTCAAGGACCCATCCGAGGAGGATAAGTCGATGTGGGCTTTGGACAGACTGCACAAAATATTTTGACATGATAAAGAAGCCATAAAGCGAAACATGTCAGAAGTATTATGGTATCCGGATACTTACAACTTCGCCAGGGGCTTGGCCCTGGGTAGCCACTCCTCGTCGCTATAGGCCGCTATGGTGGAGTGGTCCGGAGGGAGGGTCCTTCCTTTCTTGGATCCTTCGGCCTCCCAGGAAGGGGCGACCTTCCTTTTCTTCTCCCCCTCGGTTTGGGGGAGAGGGTTTTCCTCTTCCTCCTCCTTGTTGTCGTTCGAGGATTGCGCCTCAGTGTCTACGGACAATGAGTCCGACACCACCTTATGCCGGAGACTTTTCCTGCTCCCCGTGGCTTTCTTCTTGGCCTTCTTCTCCGGCACCTCATAGGGCGCCCGAAACAGCATCTCCGTTAGGAGATCAGTTGCTGGATCTTTAGGCAACGGAGCCGGACAGTCGATCCGCTCCGCCGTCACCACATAGTCCTGTTAAATTAGTACGATGGCTTAGCTTCCTCCCACGAATATACTGAGGAAAGGCACATCTTGTGAAATATAGAATGCTTACCGAATTGGCGTGGCGCTTGGCGCTGAGTCCGCGGTCCTCGATGGTGTGAGGAGGAACTTCACTGGCCTTGAACAACACCTTCCAGACGTCTTTGTGTGTCATGTCGAAGAGCTCTCGCAGCGTCTGGTGTTGGGCCGCATCGAACTCCCACAGGTTGAATGCCCGTCTTTGACACGGGAGGATCCGGTGAAAGATCATGACCTGGACCACGTTGACAAGCTTGATCTTCTTGCTTATCATATTTATAACGCAGTTCTGGAGTCCGGTCAGCTCGGCAGGCGCGCCCCAGGCTAAACCCTTCTTCTTCCAGGAGCTGAGCCGCATGGGGATGCTGGATCGGAATTCTGGGGCGGCCACCCAGTTGGCGTCGCGCGGCTCGGTGATGTAGAACCACCCCAATTGCCACCCCTTCACGGTCTCTACAAAGGAGCCTTCTAGCCAGGTGACGCTGGGCATCTTGCCCACCATGGCGCCTCCACACTCCGCCTGCTGGCCGACCACTATCTTCGGTTCACATTGAAGATCTTTAGCCACATGCCGAAGTGGGGCCCGATGCAGAGAAAAGCCTCGCACACGACGATAAACGCCGAGATGTTGAGGATGAAATTAGGGGCCAGATCATGAAAATCCAGCCCGTAAAAGCACATTAGCCCGCAGACAAATGGGTGGAGGGGGAATCCCAGTCCGTGGATGAAGAGGGCAAGGAACACAACCCTATCATGGGGTCCCAGAGTCGAAATGATCTGCCCTGCGTCCGGGAGCTGGTGCGCGATGTTTACGGCCAAGTATCCGGCCGCCCAGAGCTTCGTAATGTCCTCCTCCGTGATGGAGGTGGCCATCCACTTGCCTCCCTCTCCGGACATGTTTGGCTGTACGGAGAAGGTGAGAACTGGGGCGCTGGAGCTCGAGTGTGCGAGAATGGATGAGCGAAGAAGGAAGAAGGTGTGGGTGAAAGAGGATAATCCCTATCTCTTTATAAAGGCGGTATAAATTGTGCGCCTCCCCACTTACCCATTAAAATCTCTTATTTCCCAAGCTCCACGATTGATGGCGCGGTTGGGTTACCCATACCCGTATTGATGAGAATCCCGTGATAAGGGGACACGATCTCTGCTTCGACAAGACGTGTCAAGGAAACCGCCTCGCATTACGTGCAGTAGCTGGTTGTGAAAAACGGTTCGAATAATAACCAGACCGTGGCGTGATGTCATGCTATGAAAAGTTGTCAGCAGATTAGATTTGTGGAATATTGTACTCTCTACGGTGGTACGTGGAATTTGTTTTGCAGAGCCGGACACGATTCTCGTGTTCAAAATCTTCTATGGAGTATTCAGAGAAGGAACCTGCCTTGCAATGCCTAAGACAATGTGCGCGCCGCTACTGAGGGAGTCCTGGATTAAGGGGTCCTCGGACAGCCAGACTATATACTTTGGCCGGACTGTTGGACTATGAAGATACAAGATTGAAGACTTCGTCCTGTGTCCGGATGGGACTCTCCTTTGCGTGGAAGGCAAGCTTGGCAATTCGGATATGTAGATCTCCTTCTCTATAACCGACTCTGTGTAAACCTAGCCCCCTCCGGTGTCTATATAAATCGGAGGGTTTAGTCCGTAGGACAACAACAATCATAATCATAGGCTAGCTTCTAGGGTTTAGCCTCTACGATCTCATGGTACATCAACTCTTGTAATACACATATCATTGTAGGGCCTTGAGAAGAGGTGTCTAGAGGGGGGGGGGGTGGTTAGACACTAAGTACCAAAGTTGCAGTTTTTAAGTTTCTTTAAAGTTTGAGTGGAGTTTAGGCACAAGTTTAATATTCACAACATATAGCAAGCAAGCATGCAAAGAGTATATGAGCAGCGGAAAGTAAAGCATGCAACTTGCAAGAATGTAAAGGGAAGGGTTTGGAGGATTCAAACGCAATTGGAGACACGGATGTTTTTGGCGTGGTTCCGATAGGTGGTGCTATCGTACATCCACGTTGATGGAGACTTCAACCCACAAACGGTAACAGTTGCGCAAGTCCACGGAGGGCTCCACCCACGAAGGGTCCATGAAGAAGCAACCTTGTCTATCCCACCATGGCCGTCACCCATGAAGGACTTGCCTCACAAGCGGTAGATCTTCACGAAGTAGGCGATCTCCTTGCCCTTACAAACTCCTTGGTTCAACTTCACAATCTTGTCGGAGGCTCCCAAGTGACACCTAGCCAATCTAGGAGACACCACTCTCCAAGAAGTAACAAATGGTGCGTTGATGATGAACTCCTTGCTCTTGTGCTTCAAATGATAGTCTCCCTAACACTCAACTCTCTCTCATAGGATCTGGATCTGGTTGAAAGAGGGTTTGAGTGGAAAGCAACTTGGGGAAGGCTAGAGATCAAGATTCATACGGTAGGAATGGAATATCTTGGCCTCAACACATGAGTAGGTAGTTCTCTCTCAGAAATAGGATGCTGGAAGTGTAGGTTTAGTCTGATGGCTCTCTCCACGAATGAAGAGGAGGTGGAGGGGTATATATAGCCTCCACACAAAATCTAACCGTTACACACAATTTGCTAAACTCGGTGGGACCGAATTGAGAAACTCGGTCAGACCGATTAAGCAAATTAGTGACCGCTAGGATTTTCGATGGGACCAAAATGCAACTTGGTAAAACCGATTCGGTTAGGGTTAGGGCATAATGTAATCTCGGTAAGACCAATTACACAAACTCGGTGGGACCGATTTTGGTAATAAGCTTTCTAGAGAGTTGGTCAGGCAAACTCGGTTTGATCGATTATCAAACTCGGTGGGACCGATTTTGATAATAAGTTAACCAGAGAGTTTGCATTGTAATCTCAGTAGTACCGATTGCTCAAACTCGGTGAGGCCGATTTTGATAATGGACATACACAGAGAGATTACAATCCCATCTCGGTGAGACCGAGATCCCTATCGGTGAGACCGATTTGCCTAGGGTTTGTGGCAGTGGCTAAGACATCCAAACTCGGTGGCGCCGGATAGGAAGAATCAGTGGGGTCGAGTTTGACTTTAGGTTTAGGATATATGTGTGGAAGTGGGAAAGTAGTTGAGGGTATTTGGAGCATATCACTAAGCACTTTGAAGCAAGAGGCTCATTAAGCAACACCTCATCCCTCCTTGATAGTATTGGCTTTTCCTATAGACTCAATGTGATATTGGATTACTAAAATGTAAAATGAAGAGTCTTGAGCTTGAAGCTTGAGCCAATCCTTTGTCCTTAGCATCTTGAAGGAGTTCCCACATCCTTTAGTCCATGCCACTCCATTGTTGAACTTGTGTGAAATATACTAGATAAAAGTGTTAGTCCAACAAGAGATATGTTGACATTAATTACCAAATCCACCTAGGGACACTTGTGCTTTCAATCTCCCCCTTTTTGGTAATTGATGACAACATACATCAAAGCTTTAGATAAGGATATAAAGAATAGCAAGTAAATCTTTGGAAAGACATGTAACAAGCATAGGCTCCCCCTACATGTATGCAATCATGTGAATATGAAATATAGAAGCATGTGAGAGCATAATCATGATAGAGCAGACAATGTGTTACATGTATCTTGGCCATATGCATCAGAGCAAAAGAAAATATTAAAGGAAATACCTTCATGCCCATGAGTCCTTCTTGCAAACAGTATGTACATCAGCAAGAATTCCTCATACACATGATTGTGATGCATATACTTACCTTGTAGTCTTGAGTAGGCTTAGGATGGAATGAACCTGTGTAAACAAGGTTAGATAACACAGATGCATCTACTAGCCAGAGCAAACGGAAGAAACCACAAGAATACCAAGACTGGGATGCCATGTAGAGAGTGAGTACTAAGTACCACAATTGATTAGACATGTCCCCAAGAGTAACGATATGCAATGAATTTAAATGATTTCTTTCCCTTAGATGTCTTGCTCCCCCTGAATCTAACATGGGATACTGGGAGAAGATAGGGAACAGAAAATCAGAGCTGAAAGATACAAATGAACAGAGCTAATGCAAACTAATGCAAGTAAGCACATATGAACATGTCTTTCCCCTCAAGAAGATATGTGGCATCTCTCCTCTTGAACACCAAGCATCTGGGATCCTTGAGAAATACTTTCTACTAGTATTCTCTCCCCCTGGAGATCTCTCTCTCTCTCTCTCTCTCTCTCCCTAAAGGATCTCTCTCTTCTTCTCTGATGTGATCTCTCTTTCTAAATGATAAGCTTTGATGTGATCTCTCTCTCCCCCTTTGACATCAATTTCCAAGAAGGGCTTGATAAGGATGTAATCTCTCTCTCTCTCCCTTTGGAATTTGACGTGAATGGGTTTGATCCTTGAGTCACAACATAAAGCAATGATAAAAATGTGATGCTTGTAGAGGACAAGATTCATTGAGTGGAGCTGGATTAGAAGAAACATATAATAAGTGGCAAACTTTTTCCCTGTTGTGAAATTGGTGGCACCGAGTGGTGTGCTTCGGTGGTACCGAAAGTTTTCGGTTGGACCGAAAATAACAAATCGGTGTAACCGAGTTCATCACAGAGAAAACACTTGTCACCTCAGCTCACTAGACTAATAAGATCTGACAAAGATTTGCAAGGAATTAACTGAATGATATGCAAGGAATTGGATGCAGAAAATGCAGAGCAAAAAAAGAAAGGAATCTAGATGAAGTTTTTTTGAAAGGGGAAACAAATATGCATGAGCCAAATGCAAAAAATACAAAAGAAAACACAAGGGAACTTCATCTAGAGATGGTCGGCGACAAAGTCACCTATGTTAGAGTATATTGACTTAGGAGTCAAGTGAGATCACTTGATCATAGGTCATACTCATCGTTTAAGCTCAAAATGGGGTTGCCATTTTTCATTTAAGCATCTTGATGTATTCACATCTTGTCGAGTTGCTTTAGCTCATGACTTGGAGTAAAGCTTCTCTAAGATGGAATAACATACCTTGGTTGGTGGTGTTGTCCATGTAGTTGAACTTGTGTGAGTTGCTCGAGGTTGATGTATCTCATCAAGAATTTGGAGCACCACTTGGAATTTGAGTCCATCTACCTATATGGGTTAGTTTTTGCAAGGAAAAGCACTTGTGTATCCAAAAATCACACTCATGAAGCTAAATATAGAATTTGTCAAAGGATATGTTTGAATGGTTTCGTGCTTCCTTGTCTTCAACCACCTTTGTGTAGAGACTTGGTGATGTAGAGATTGCTCAAGATGTGAGTAGGTTACAATCTCATGGAATTTGATTCAACCAAGTACCTACATGGGTTAGATAACATGCAAGATACAAATATATCCAAGACATAAGATTTTCATCATAAGAGAAATATGAAGGGTTAGTCATAAGCTCATGTCTTGCATGTATCCAATGGAGTTTCTACTCCAAGTTTGAATCATCTATGATGTTCAATTCTCCTCTCAACCTACAAAACACTTTCTCATCAAGAGGTTTAGTGAATATATCCGCTAATTGCTTTTCGGTGCGAACATGTTTAAGATCAATGTCACCCTTAGCAACATGATCTCGAATGAAATGATGACGAACTTCAATATGCTTAGTTCAAGAATGTTGCACAGGATTATGACCAATTTTGATAGCACTTTCATTGTCACAAAGCAATGGAACATGTTTCACATATATCCCATAATCTTTAAGAGTTTGGGTCATCCAAAGTAATTGAGCACAACATGATCTAGCGGCAATGTATTCTGCTTCGGCGGTGGATAAGGATACCGAGTTTTGTTTCTTGGAAGACCAATACACAAGAGATCTACCAAGAAATTGACAAGTACCCGAAGTAGACTTTCTATCAACCTTATCTCCGGCATAGTCTGAGTCAAAGTAGCCGACAAGATCGAAAGAGGCCCTCTTAGGACACCAAATGCCAAAATCTGGTGTATGTATTAAGTATCTCACTATCCTTTTCACAGCCTTAAGATGATATTCTTTAGGAGCAGCTTGATATCGTGCACACATGCACACACTTAGCATAATATCGGGACGTGAAGCACATACATATAACAATGAACCTATCATAGAGCGATAAACCTTTTGATCGACCGGTTCACCATCTTTGGTCAAATCAAGATGTCCACTAGTAGGCATGGGTGTAGACATACCTTTGCATTCTTGCATATTGAACTTCTTGAATAAGTCCTTAGTGTACTTCGTTTGAGAGACAAAAGTACCTTCCTTAGTTTGCTTGATTTGCAACCCAAGAAAGAATTTGAGTTCACTCATCATAGACATCTCAAACTTCTCCGACATTAGCTTCCCAAACTTTTCACTAAAATGAGGGTTAGTTGATCCAAAGATAATATCATCAACATAAATTTGGCATACAAATAATTCTCCATTAACCCTTTTAGTAAAAAGAGTAGAATCAATTTTCCCAATTTCAAAGCCTTTTTCAATAAGGAACTTGGTCAAGCATTTATACCATGCTCTAAGAGCTTGTTTAAGACCATAAAGAGCTTTGTGAAGTTTGTAAACATGATTGGGTTTCTTAGGATTGACAAAGCCGGGAGGTTGTTTAACATAAACTTCCTCCTCTATTTCACCATTTAGAAAAGCACTTTTAATGTCCATTTGGTACAAGGTGATATCATGGTGATTAGCATAGGAAAGTAAGATGCGAATGGACTCAAGTCTAGCAAAGGGAGCATAAGTCTCACCATAGTCCATACCTTCGACTTGTGTGTAGCCTTGGGCGACGAGACGTGCTTTGTTGTGAACTACTTTTCCATCTTCATCTTGCTTGTTGAGAAACACCCACTTGGTACCGATGATGTTGTGGTTGTTGTTGGGCTTCTCAACCAATGTCCAAACTTGGTTCCTCTCAAAGTTGTGTAGCTCTTCATGCATAGCGTTTATCTAATCCGGATCTTCCAATGCTTCTTCAACCTTCATAGGTTCAATGCTAGAGATGAAAGAATAGTTTTCACAAAAGTTAGCTAAACGAGTTTTAGAGCGAGTGATTCTCCCGGTTTGAATATCATTGTAGATTTGCTCGACGGGATGGTCTTTAGCAATTCTTTCTCGAACTCGTGAAAGCTTTTGCTTGGATCTTCGTTGAACATCTTCTTCATCTTGTTCTTCTTCTTGGCCTTCTTCATTGTTGGCATTGTCGTTCTCTTGTCGTGGTGGAGAAGGAGGTTGTTGACGTTCATCTTGATGCACTTCCTCGTTTCCTTCATCTTGGTGTGTCCCACGTGTGGATGCTTCTGTATCAACTCTTGGTTCACCTTGTCGTGAAGTAGAAGCTTCCACTTGGACAGACGAGGTACTCTCCTTCACCTCCGTTGGACGAACCTTGGCTATAGACAAGTCTTGGATTGCTTTCGAAGGATCTTTGTCTCCTACATCGATTGGCAATTGCTCTACTTGCGAGCCGTTAGATTCATCAAACTTCACATCTACCGTCTCTTCAACCTTTCGGGTGAAATTGTTGTAGACACGGTAAGTGTGAGAGTTTGATCCATAACCTAGTAGGAAACCTTCATGAGACTTAGGAGCGAATTTAGAATGACGATGCTTATCAAGAATGTAGCATTTTGAGCCGAATACTTGAAAGTATCCAACTTGGGGTTTGTTACCGGTGAGGAGCTCGTATGCCGTCTTGCCGAGTAGCTTGTGAAGATACAAGCGATTTGTTGCATGACAAGCCGTCTCAACCGCTTCTGCCCAAAAGTGCTTCGGTGTCTTGTACTCATCAAGCATCGTTCTTGCCATTTCGATGAGCGTCCGGTTCTTCCTCTCAAAAACTCCATTTTGTTGAGGTGTGTACGTAGCTGAGAACTCGTGTGAAATCCCTTCTTCGTCAAGAAAGGTGTCCACATTTGCGTTCCTGAACTCTGTTCTGTTGTCGCTGCGAACCTTCTTGATCTTCACTTCAAATTGGTTTTGGGCCTTCCTAGCGAGGTTTTTGAATATCTTTTGGACCCACGTAAATCTGAAAAAATCATCAACTATAACTAGACCAAAAGAATTTCCACCGAGACTCTTGTAAGAGTTGGGACCAAAGAGATCCATGTGAAGTAGCTCGAGTGGCCTCTTTGTGGTCATGATGTTCTTCACGGGATGCCTTCCTCCAACCTGTTTACCTACTTGACAAGCACTGCTAAGTCTATCCTTATCAAATATGACATCATTAACTCCAAGGATATGATTCCCCTTAATAAGCTTGTCAAGGTTTCTCATGCCAACGTGACCTAGTCGTCTATGCCATAACCAACCTTTTGAGGATTTAGCAATGAAGCAAGTTTTAGGTTGAGCCTTTTTAGTGAAATCAACAATGTATAGATCACCACTACGTATGCCGGTAAAGACCATTTTATGATTGTCTCGACGAAACACATGGCAATCTACTTCAGTAAATAGAACATTGAAACCGAAATCAGCAAGTCTAGATACTGAAAGTAAGTTGTAACCAAGAGATTCAACGAGCATAACATTTTGTACGGAGCTATCATGTGAGATGGCCACCTTACCAAGGCCAACCACCTTACCCTTTGAGTTGTCACCCAAAGTGACATACTTTCGAGGACTATCATTATCAGCAAGCTCACGAAACATGTCTTTATCTCCGGTCATGTGATCGGTACATCCACTGTCAAGGACCCATTCCTTTCCTCCTGACATATATCCCCGAAGATTTTCCATAAGACCAAAATGTCTCATTGCATCATCAAAATCAAAGTCACTATCATCATAGTATCCATGTTCAACATCGTCATGTGGTGGATCAAATCCTAGAGAGGATGATTCATTAGAATGAGTTTGACAATAATCTTGTCTATGAATTCTTATAGCTTCGGAAATAATGTCACTAATAATACCAACATTTCCATTGGCACGCATAAGATTTGTAAGCTCAAATAGACGATCACCAAACATAGGATCACTAGTATTCATTTTACTCAAAGCAATAGACTTATGAAGAATTTCATCAAGATTTTTCAAAAGAATAATCAGGAAATCGTTCCTCAAGAAATTTCCATATAGTGTAGGCACACTCAAGAGTAGGCAGTTTTATAATCAAGTTTCAAGGCAATCCTCTAGTGATAAGATTAACAGTTCTAACATTCCTAATCATGTCAATAGACTCATCAAGGGTAGGATGCATAGGATCAACACAAGGTGCACAAGGACTAGCAATGTACTTGTTCAAATGATATTGATTGAAGATTACAAGCATCTCATTTTTCCACTCATGAAAATACTCTCCATCAAGAATAGGCACTCTATGTCTAAGACTCCCCAAAGTAGACTCATCCATCTTCCTCCAATGGTGATTAAACCAAAGCAATGGAGACCAATGCTCTGATACCACTTGTAGGACCTTGAGAAGAGGTGTCTAGAGGGGGGGGGGGTGATTAGACACTAAGTACCAAAGTTGCAGTTTTTAAGTTTCTTTAAAGTTTGAGTGGAGTTTAGGCACAAGTTTAACATTCACAACATAGAGCAAGCAAGCATGCAAAGAGTATATGAGCAGCGGAAAGTAAAGCATGCAACTTGCAAGAATGTAAAGGGAAGGGTTTGGAGGATTCAAACGCAATTGGAGACACGAATGTTTTTGGCGTGGTTCCGATAGGTGGTGCTATCGTACATCCACGTTGATGGAGACTTCAACCCACAAAGGGTAACGGTTGCGCGAGTCCACGGAGGGCTCCACCCACGAAGGGTCCACGAAGAAGCAACCTTGTCTATCCCACCTTGGCCGTCGCCCACGAAGGACTTGCCTCACTAGCGGTAGATCTTCACGAAGTAGGCGATCTCCTTGCCCTTACAAACTCCTTGGTTCAACTCCACAATCTTGTCGGAGGCTCCCAAGTGACACCTAGACAATCTAGGAGACACCACTCTCCAAGAAGTAACAAATGGTGCGTTGATGATGAACTCCTTGCTCTTGTGCTTCAAATGATAGTCTTCCCAACACTCAACTCTCTCTCATAGGATTTGGATCTGGTGGAAAGAGGGTTTGAGTGGAAAGCGACTTGGGGAAGGCTAGAGATCAAGATTCATATGGTAGGAATGGAATATCTTGGCCTCAACACATGAGTAGGTAGTTCTCTCTCAGAAATAGGATGCTGGAAGTGTAGGTTCAGTCTGATGGCTCTCTCCATGCATGAAGAGGAGGTGGAGGGGTATATATAGCCTCCACACAAAATCTAACCGTTACACACAATTTGCCAAACTCGGTGGGACCGAATTGAGAAACTCGGTCGGACCGATTTAGCAAATTTAGTGACCGTTAGGATTTTCGGTGGGACCGAAATGCAACTCGGTAAGACCGATTCGGTTAGGGTTAGGGCATAACGTAATCTCGGTAAGACCGATTACACAAACTCGATGGGACCGATTTTGGTAATAAGATTTCCAGAGAGTTGGTCAGGCAAACTCGGTTTGACCGATTATCAAACTCGGTGGGACCGATTTTGATAATAAGTTAACCAGAGAGTTTGCATTGTAATCTCGGTAGTACCAATTGCTCAAACTTGGTGAGACCGATTTTGATAATGGACATACACAGAGAGATTACAATCCCATCTCGGTGAGACCGAGATCCCTATCGGTGAGACTGATTTGCCTAGGGTTTGTGGCAGTGGCTAAGACATCCAAACTCGGTGGCGCCGGATAGAAAGAATCAGTGGGGCCGAGTTTGACTTTAGGTTTAGGACATATGTGTGGAAGTGGGAAAGTAGTTGAGGGTATTTGGAGCATATCACTAAGCACTTTGAAGCAAGAGGCTCATTAAGCAACACCTCATCCCTCCTTGATAGTATTGGCTTTTCCTTTAGACTCAATGTGATCTTGGATCACTAAAATGTAAAATGAAGAGTCTTGAGCTTGAAGCTTGAGCCAATCCTTTGTCCTTAGCATCTTGAAGGAGTTCCCACATCCTTTAGTCCATGCCACTCCATTGTTGAACTTGTCTGAAATATACTCGATAAAAGTGTTAGTCCAACAAGAGATATGTTGACATTAATTACCAAAACCACCTAGGGAGTACTTGTGCTTTCAATCATCAAGATCAATCAGGCAGGAAGTAGGGTATTACCTCCATCGAGAGGGCCCGAACCTGGGTAAAAACATCGTGTCCCCTGCCTCCTATTACCATTAGCCTTAGACGCACAGTTCGGGACCCCCTACCCGAGATCCGCCGGTTTTGACACCGACAGCGCCCACAGACATGGGAGGCGTGGCCACCGCAGACATTGGTGGCACGGTACGATGCAGCAGCGACGAAGCCCGTACCGGCGTGGAGCAACTCGCCGCTTGTAACACCCCCAGTGTCATGCTACAGTAATCCCCTATTAATGGTGCCATGTCATCATGTTACTGTTGCTAAACTTCACTTGATCCAAATCACAATTCAAATTCAAATCCAATCTAAAAGTCAAAATTCAAATTTGCCAAACATGAAAACTAAAATGTTCAAGGTGTGGCAAATAATCCCTAGGTATTTGTCATGTTGGAACCAACCTCTTTTGGATTCCAAAATTTCTCCTGGAAATTATTTAGTGGTCTAGCAGCATTTAAACTTAGCCTTTTCAATTTATAAAAATGGTTAGGGAACTCCTTTTGGCCTCAAACTTTTCGTGTCACCTATAAATAAGGTGCTTGATTTATGTGACAAGTCTCTTCTCTATCAAAACTCATTTAGTTTTACAATTAAATAAAAATAGTAAAGAAAATAAGGAACGGAAAAGGAATGTGTTAAAAGGCTAACCAAGTGCTACAATGGCTTAGCCCACCTCTCCTCATCTCCCTCCTCCCGCTACAGGAAACCGGAGAGGGCGTGGTGGCCATCCCGCAGTCGTTGCCGTCCCCCAGCCACGTGCGGCCATCCCCGACCCCCCCCCCTCTTGGTTAAAGAGCACCCCCTGGAACCCTAGATTGAAACCCTAGCTTAATTCCCCTTGCTCCCTCCCTCACCATCATCGTTTTGGACGCGCTCGAGCTCGTGGTCGCCATGGCCGACCTCGTCGACGCGCCCACCGTCATCCGTGCGCCTTGAGGTCGCGTCCAGGAGCTCCGACGAGTTCGTCTACGTCCTCTACGGCAACCCGTTCGAGCTCGACGCCTCTGCATCGTACGGATCGAGCTTCATCTTCCTCGGTCGCCGCCGACGTTCTTCTTCAAATTCGTCTGATCCTGCGCTCCTAAGCTCCCACCGGGCCTACTTGTGCCTCCACAGTGAGCTCCTCCCTCAGATCCCCTTCCCCCCTTCGATTTGTATGCCGTAAGCCGCCGTCACCGTCGTGACCGAGCTTCAGCGTACGTGTACATGTGTGCGTACTGCTGCTACTCTGCCTCTTCTCCTTGCGAGCTGCTGCTGCTCTTAACTGCTCCATGCCACTGCTGCTACTCCTCAGTGCTACTGTTCTACCGCTGCTGCTGCTTAGAACTCCTGTTGGCCGCTGCCTCCCAGTCGCGTCTGCGCCCGCTTGCCGCCGTTACCGCCCGCGCCCTACCGTGCATGTGCCAGCCGCGACCTCGCCGCGCCTGCCTGCACCGCTGCCCTTCGCCACCCTGAACCCCTGGCCGCTCCCATGCGAGCTACTGGCCGTAGCTGCCGTATGCTTGTGCGTGTGTGCACAACCACGGTGACGTCGGCTGGGCTCTATCCACTAAGGCCGGCCCCTTTCTAATTAGCCAGTACTCACTAATTAGGTTAGTTAGGTGTTAATTAGCCTAATGGCCCAATGACAGTAGGCCCCAATCTAAATAACCTTTTAATTTAACTATAGTCAATGACATGTGGGACCCATAACACTGTTCACGTTTGACCCCAGTCAACACTTTGACTATTGACTCCTGACCGGGCTGTTGACTAAGTCAACTAGGCCCTGGCCCCACATGTCAGCTTCTCTGTACTTTTAACTGGGTACACTTTTGGATACCCATAGCCTTTTTCCTTTTAAATACGAATTAGTAATAAATCCAGGAATTTCAGAAAAACTTTAGATCTTTGAAAATTCATAGTAATTAAACCGTAGCTCGGATGAGAAAGTTTTTTACATGAAAGTTGCTCAGAATTTCGAGATGAATCGGGTACGTGGTCGGTTTGTCTGCCACACATCTTTAGCATAGCGAACATGCAACCTTTCCACTCCGGTTCATCTGTCTGACAGACGTCCGGAACCGGGAAAACATTCCCGGATGTCCCCTCTCTTCGCCGGTAGCGTGTAGCACCGCATTAGAACACGTCTAGCTCTGTCTGTTGTCCTGTTATGCACTTGCCTACTATGTATTTACTGTTTCTTCCCCCTCTTCTCTTTGGTAGACCCCGAGACCATTGCTGATGCCACTGTGATCGAATACGACGACGACGACCCTCCTTCTTGTTTGAGCAACCATGCAAGCCCCCCTTTGATCATCCCAATATCGCCCATTCTATACTCTCATGCTTGCATTAGATTTTGCTACTGTTATTGTTTGCTCCTATTCTGATGCATAGCCTGCTTTTGTACCTGCTTATTGTTACCTACCTGCTTATCCTAAACTGCTTAGTATAGGTTGGCTAGTGATCCATCAGTGACCCCCACTTGTCCTTGTTGCCCCTGCTCCATCATCGACGCCTCGATCGACGTGATCGACAACCAGAGCCCGACACCTCACATCACGTCATGCCCCTTTAGTTGCTCGACTCTACAGAGCTACTATAGAGTGCCGAGGGTGATCCCTCATAACACACTCCTGATGATAATTCTGTAGTGTAGCTATTTGGTCGTGGTCATTGAGGGTGATTTCCTCTTTCACCATTCCCGATATGGCTCTGTCGTTCAACACCTCAAGTGTGAACCTCGAGGGTGGTCCCTCTTACGTTCACCTTGATGATTACATTGAGTGGAATCCACCGGCGGTGATTCCTTGGGTTTCCCCTTGATGTCTGGACACACAGTTACCTTGACTTTACTTGAGACCTTTGTTGAAGTTGGACGGGCCCGTTGAGCACCCGCGAGTTGATGTGAAAGTCGGGCGGGCCCGTTGAGCACCCGCGAGTTTTCCACGTGG
Organism: Triticum dicoccoides; assembly: GCF_002162155.2. Taxonomy (NCBI): domain Eukaryota; kingdom Viridiplantae; phylum Streptophyta; class Magnoliopsida; order Poales; family Poaceae; genus Triticum; species Triticum dicoccoides. Next base: position 247,808,038 of record NC_041389.1, read on the forward strand.
CATGGCCGGGCAATCTGGGCCCTTGTCGTAAGTCCATGAGACGGGGCGACGGGGTCACCTTATCATGAGTCTCTTCTCGTTTCCGCGAGCCCCAATGCACTAACAGGTTTGGGTATTTGTTCTGAGTTGGCCTCTGGCCTTTACGCACTAACCATCACGCAAGAATACATATGGGCCTCGACGTCGCGGTATCAGCCGAAGCTTTGTCAGATGTCCAGTCAGCATTGTGGCCGGGCCGGATCATGCCATCCACTTCACGGATGGTGCTGGTATCCCCTTGCGCACAACGACCCGGAGTGCAACAGGTGATGGGCCTAGACCCCGGAGTGCTTAGGATGTAGGCCGGCGGGGACCTCTCTACTGAGCCTAGGTCGGGCTGCGACGTGTTGATCTTCCGAGGGCAGGCATTGACCCCAGAAAGGTGTGTCCGGCCAGAGTGATCGAGCGTGTTGGGTAACGTGGTGCACCCCTGTAGGGAAGATATATATTCGAATATCGTGTCCAGGGTAATGGACGTTCAGACTTGTATCCGGATCTTATATAACCAGAACTGGATACTTGTGATGAGAATTGGATGGTGATGAGAATTGGATTGAGATGACAATTGGATAGTATGTCTCTGGGATTGCTTTCTCGCAGGGAGTCGAGAAAGGATCTCTGGCCGAGGTGGATAACACTACTACTACTTTACTTAAATTGCTATTCTTTACTCTTCTACATGCTGCAAGATGCTTGGATCTGCTTGAAGATGCTAGTCTTCAATAGGCTAGGCCTTCCCCTCTATTCTGGCATTCTGCAGTTCAGTCCACAGATACAACCCTTCCATTTGATACCAATGCATACTTAGTATAGATCTGATGCTTGCGAGTACTTTGGATGAGTACTCACGGTTGCTTTGCTACCCCCCCTTTTACCCCTTCTTTCTTCTTTTCGGTTGATGCAACCAGATGGTGGATCCCTGGAGCCAGATGCCACCGCTGATGGATATTACTATGTGGAGACTGCTGACGACCAGGAGTAGTTAGGAGGTCCCAGGTAGGAGGCCTTGCCTCTTCGATCGTGTTGCTTTTGTGCTAGCCTTCTTAAGGCATCCTTGTTTAGCTTATGTCTGTACTCATATATTGTTGCTTCCGCTGACTCTCTTGTGTATCAAGCTATGTATTCGAGCCCTCGAGGCCCCTGGCTTGTAATATAAAGCTTGTATTATTTTATTTGTGTCTAGAGTTGTGTCATGATATCTTCTCGTGAGTCTCTGATCTTGATCGTACACATTTGCGTGTATGATTAGTGTATGATTGAATCGGGGGCGTCACACCACTCCTCATCGAGCTGTACTGGAGCGGCGAGTTGCTGAACCACGCGCCTGCTTGGGGCGGCAACTAGCTCCGTCGGGCCAAGCGAGGTTGGTGAAGCACCGAGCGGCCTCACCCGTATCCGGAGGGCTCGGCGGGCCACCTAGCCGGGTAATATGCCGGAGAATGGCTCCTAGGAAGCCATCGGAAGAGTGGAGAAAATGGTGAAGGAGGAGATGTGGGAGCGGCTGAGGGGTGCGATTCTCGCCTGCTGTCTGTCTGGCCTCGTGTAAATAGAGGGCGGACGGTAGGAGCTCCACCGGCGTCTGGCCTCGTTTAAACTGAGGGCGGACGGGAGGAGCTCGGCCGGTGTTGCGTTTAATTCCGGTCCGCTCATGAACGGACGTGTGGCCGGAGTAGGATTATCGGTTTGCATGCGGGGTTTAACGGAGGGCTTTAATGGAGGCGAGGAGGCGTGTTCAGCCGGGCATGCAGCGGGCGGCGCAGTACTATTCGATTTGACAGCATTAATGAGCCGTCAAATCACAAAGGCCCTCGCCTCTCGTGAAACCGACCAAGCTAGACTGCCCCGCCCTCTAGCCTTTTACAAAATGTATATACTCCACTTTTGTACAGTAGTAGTATCAATGGATTGCGCCATGGAGCAAAACTTGAAATTAAAAAAAGGTGGTACATATAGAGAGCGCTCGTCGCCAAATTATGCATATACTACTATTAAAAAGGCTAGTCACAATAATGGTGTCCAACACAACCCACCCCTCAAATAAAACTAAGCACCCTGGAATTCTTTGACAAAACTAAGCACCCTCAAATTCTTTGACAACTAAACTGCTGGCTATATGATGTTGGCCATATATATTGTACATATATAATGTGAAGAAACGAGTGGTAGTACTATACCAATTAAAAGATGAAATGTAAGAAATACTAGTATGTACGTACTGAAGAGTTAAAGTAACAAGAAGAAACATAACATAGTTCTGCTAGGGGCTCAGCACAAAACACCTGTCAAATTAAACTAAGCATACCTGAAATTAAACTTTACAACTAATCCGGTAGACACTGCATTAGAATCACCATGATCAACAACACTGCCACCTTACTCGGAGTCCTCGTCCACGTCCTCGACTTCGTCCTTGTCCCTCTTCCTCTTGGCCGATACTTCTTTGCTTGAACCGCACACTTGGCTTTTGCTCTTCATCCAACCCTTGTAGATATTGAAACAAAGGTAGCCATCCATTGCAGCGTAGTGTATGTGGTCTATATCTAGTACATTTTGCTGCCATGCATGATGATGAAACGTGTATTGAGGTTTCTCTAGTTTACCGTATGACGGATGAACCATGGCTCCTGCCAGGGTCAGCATTGAAGGCTGGCCACTAGAGGGCAGTAGCCGATTTTTCTGGAGGTCGAAGGGGTTGCCTACAACAAGGCTTATCCGACCCAAGACTTTTTTGTCGTTCGTAAAGTCTATAGTAACGAATTTGACTAGGTTGCTCTTGAGGAAGTTCTTAAAATCCAGACATTCAACGTCGGCATGGCATATGTGGTAGTACAAGAGTAAGTCATGCACGCAAACCTGGATCACGACGGGCTTCTTCCTCTCTTCCTCCTTTAGATCCTTCTCTCGTCCCAAGACTGTGGTGTACTCAACATCTAGCCCAGCGACCCACTCATGATCTGAGTTTTCGAACATGCGTCTGAAGCGAGAAAGGCATCCTTTCACCATCGCAGAAGAACCGGTGTAGATGACGCCGAACTCATCGCCGATGATGGTTCTAACCTTGTACTCACCACCGATCATGGAGATTTGGGATGCCATGGATTTGGGAGGAGGGTTAGGATTAGTGGAGCTGCCATAATGTGAAAGGACGGGACGACTAGGAGCGAACCGCCGTAATATTAAAGGACGTGTCGGGATGAGTAGGAGCGAACTACCAGCGTGCGAACGGCAGGGTAGTGGCTTTCCATTCTCCCATGATACGGGCTTCCGAGAGCCCTTGGATCTAAGATCGAACGGTTGCATGGCGTGATTCTAGACCTATGGGTGAATATCCTATCCTGGAGGGTTATTCTGTAAATTTTCAGCAACTTAACATGCGACCATTCGATCTCAGATCCAAGGGATGCCAGCAGCCCGTATCATGGTCGCGCCTACCATGACTGTCGCGTTGCTCGCGCGGTCGCGCCCTTGGAGATTTAACACGGTGCGTTAGGCTATCTGATGTTGGCATGTCATCACTTAGTCACTCATACTACAACAAGGTTAGCTCTAAGGTTGGCTATAAGTGTATTTTTTTACTTCTCTCTATCTCTTTCTTCGTACTGTAGTATTTATTGCATTTGCCAAGGAGTGACCTCTTCCAATGAAATGGTGCTTTAGATGAGGTGCTAAGGGCATTAAATGGCTTAGCAATCAAGTCCCGGATGCATAGGTGCTTATTAGTTTTTTGTTGCTAAGTTTGCTTCATTTAATTAGCTATAGACTCAAAATTGTCTTTTCACCTAGGTACACGCGCTTAGCACCGTTTCTTCCTTGGGTCACCAAACTATTCTCTCTCTTCTTAATTAACTTGTCACATCAGACTTTATGCCTAAGTGGCAAGCTTAGCACCTATAGGAGCAAGTAAGTAGTGCAATAGTGGGATATATGTGGAGGAAAGAGAGGCAAGGAAAAAGTGGAGAAGTGGGCTCTCATGCAAGAGCCAGCCTCTACTACATGGTGGAGCATTGGGAGAGGCACCTGTATGGAGGTGGTCAGGAATCAGGAGACTCACACCGGTCGTAGCGCCGCAGTTAAAATGATAATGGCAAGTCAAATCACGGGGCCCCACATGTCCAGCAGTAACTCGCTGTCAAGTCACACGGCCCTACATTTGCAGTAGCCTACTCCCTCATCTTCTCGCGTCTCTGTCGAACCGACTAGGCGGAACTTCCCCGCCTACCGCGTTGGAAAAGCCCCGCCCTCGACTTTTAAGTGCTACAGTATACTCCCTCCGTCTAGGTGACCAAGGTGGAGAGGAAAACGAGAGAACTTAATGTTTATTTGCTAAGGCTGGTTGAAATGGTAGTATCATAGCTATGAGGGTGCTTGGATACGTTTTAGTCCCATGACTAAAAGTAGTGGGATTAAAACTTGCTAGCCTCACTCATGCTTGGATCCAAATACTAAAGAGACTAAAATCAAGTTAATGAGCATTTATTATCCTCCAAACCCTCTAATCCAGAACTCGCCTGTGTTAAAGGAGAGGAGTTAAATGAGGAGAGAGAGAACTAATGCACATTTTAGTAGTTGTACCCTGACTAAAAAAATTTAGTCTCAAGACTAGTTTTAGCCCCTCTTTAGTCAGGGGTGCTTGGAAATTTATTCTCTTAAAGAGACTATTTTTAGTCAGACTAAAATAAGTCCCTTGGATCCAAGCACCCTCTAATCATGCATGCCAAGGCAATTTTGATGAGGTGTCATAGAACTAAATGAAGAAAGAGAGAGTTGAGTATCATATCATGATACCGTATCATAATAAATGCTATGCTACTATGTGTCATACATGGCAATAAATAAAGTACTACATGATACTAATATATGATACTAAGCATTATTAACATCATTGCGTGCAACGAACTGACCACTGCATGTCATGTTTGATAGTCTCAAGTCATTAAAAGCATACAAGCCCCACATCTCTTATTGGTTGATTCCTCTATTTATGTCAAAAAATAAGAAACAACGTGAGAGTTAATCCACCTCCCCTATGTGTTTACTATTTGGTTTTCGTAAGATGACTTACTCACATAGACGGATGGAGTGTTCGATTTGGCAGCGGGTGGCACAGTTCCTGATACGGCTTTAATGCAGACGAGGGAGGGAGTAGTGGTTCCCGAAATGTTGAACGGCCAATGCATCCTCCTTCAATTAATGCATGAGGGAAGTAATGGGAGGAGGTTCGGGAAAAGAGGCTGCACGATGTGAATGCAACGCAGCTTGCCCTCATTGCCCTCATATAAAGGCGCCCCTCCATTCCAATGCATCTACCACATCGTACGCACCTAAGCATTTGCCTAAGCACCTACACTAAGCCCAAAAGAGCTCACTCCAGACCCATGATAGCAATGCGCGTGAGCGGCCAGCGGCTATGCCAGATGGTCCACGACATCGGCATGCGGCATGGCACCGAGGATCATCTCCAAACGGTGTTGGAGACCGGTTGGTGGATGGTTGCCGTCGACACCAACTACGACTATCAGTTGCACCAGATGAGCGTTGTCACCAGCAACAAGTTCACCGTCCTCAAGAAGCTCGCGGACGACATCGCCGTACTCCTCCAGCCGACGCGCCTAGGCTCCTCATTGCCTGCCACCCTAATCGGCCTCCATGGCCGGAACCTCTTTCAAGCATTAGTGGCCCTGCAACTGCCCGTCGACGCCATGAAGCCTGGAGGTCGTGCTCGTCGCGAGGCGCCTCACCCTGCAAGAATTCTTCGACCTACACATCCATGTGTACGAGCAAATCTTGTACATAGGTATCTACAAGGCCAGTGAGGACGCCATGACATTGGCCTTCCTCAACCGGCTGGAAGCCTTGGATGCCTTTGCTGAGAAGCACCTCGACCTCGCCACAAAAGCCGCCACTCCTTAGCCGCCGGTCGGTGGCCCGACGCACTAAGTTGAGGAGGAGGAGGTCGTACGTTCATGGATCCATCTTTCTTCTTGCCTTCTGTAACCACCATTGCGATCGCATCATCGTGGCCTTAATTCTTATTGTGATGTTGCATTCTCGTTCCAGTCAATATCGACATGTGCCATCCCTTTGCTTAATTATATGCATCAATGTAACTAGTACTCCATCCGTCAATTTATAAGTTGTGCTTACCTTTTCCATCAACTTCGTGCAACACGCGGGTATCTTGCTAGAAACACTAGAACATGTCAGACCGCGTGTGACCAAACCGATGATGCGCCAACCTAGTACTACATACCCTGCTTATCTGGCGGAAATAGCCCCTCCCTAGCATTTCCAATCGTTATTTCTATCTATCAATCGTGCCAAGGAACGGAACAAAATGTTACAATTTATCCATGTTTCTCTACTCCTACTTTCCTTATAAAAGACTCAGTTGGTGATGGTGGTGTGTCTGTCATCCGTCGTTTCTGACCATTAAATCTGCATCTAAAGGCTGTGAGGTAAGTTGTGGGATTTTTGCAACAATAGCCCACTTCTCTACTCCAATTTGCAGAAAACCCCTTATTATCTTGAAAGCAACCACATCCCTCCCTCACCTCATCAATACAGCCTGAGAAATATATTTTGTGTGAAAAGTACTCCCTCCGTTCCTAAATATTTTTCTTTCTAGAGATTTCAATGACTACATAGGGAGCAAAATGAGTGAATCTACACTTCAAAATATGTCTATATAATCCCTACGTGATAGTCCATTTGAAATCTCTAAAAAGATAAATATTTAGGTACGGAGGGAGTAATATATTAGGAGTATATCAAAACAAGAGTGATTTCTTTCAAGTTTGTGAACAAGTACTACTATTCTACTACTTTGGATCCGTCGCAACGCACGGGCACATTGCTAGTAAAAGGAAAATGCCTGCCGCGTTTGTGTCGCACCCCCACACGCCCGGGAATCGGGAGTACTCCACGGCCCATCCGGCACAACACATAGCTTAGGGAAGGCGTGTTGCCTAGCATTTTCACTTTCATGTGGGACCGCCATTGAGAAAACCGACTATTGGCAAACCGCACCCCGCCAGCCGCCGGGTTGGAAAACATAAATGAGGGGAATCTAGCTATAACACGGAAGCCAAGAAATTTGGTGTCAGATGGGGCTCGTTGATAGAGTAGGAGCATTCCGTACTAGTACTACTCCTACTAGTACCAAGTTTGTACTCCTAATACTATATTACTAGTACTACCACTATACAACTAGTAGGTACGTGCACGTCACAACATCGTAGGAACAAAAAATGGGAAGATCTTGTTTTGGGTGATTTATCTTTTTTTTCAGTCAACGTAGTATGAATAATATGATGTGGGGGGCACCCATGAAGCTTATGTGGCTTGGTTGCATGGCTACAAAAGGTTAGAGAAAAATAAATAGATAATGTGTTTAGAGTGCACTCCACTAAATAGATATAGTTTGGATCCATTGCAATGGACTGGCACATCTATATCTATACCCCCTATATAGTATGTGAAAAACTTTAAAAGTTGGTCATTGGATGAAGCCAATCCGATGGTACAAAGATGGCAAATTCGAGCACTACTGGCTGTTGGATATCATCCACCAAATTCTGCCACATTTATAATCTAGAAGACTCCATGGTTGAACTTAATTCATGACTAACTTTGCCACAACTAAGCTTAGGCAAAGTTATTAGTTCTTCAAAATGAGAGCCACAAGTTGGCAAGCCTAAGGGAATCTTGCCACATTTTTTGTGTGTATGTCATGTGGGGCCTTAGTGTGGCTTGCCTAAGGTGTGGCTTGAACCAAACACTCACCTAAGTTAGTCAAACTTGCCTAACCTTGCGTGTGGCAATCTTTGGCAATCTTAGTGGCTGTTTGGTTCCTAGCCACACCTTGTCACACTTTGCCACACCTAACCTTCGGTAAGTTTGACCAACTTAGGTAGGTGTTTGGTTCTAGCCACACCTAAGGCAAATATATTTTTTATGAGAAGTGAGCCCCACATGTCATAGACACAAGGGGCTGTTTGGTTCTAGGCCTAGCATTGCCACACTTTGCCACACATTTTGCCAAGCTTGCCTAAGGTTAGTACATCAAAATGAGAGCCACAAGTTGGCAAGCCTAAGGGAATCTTGCCACATTTTTTATGTGTATGCCATGTGGGGCCCAAGTGTGTCTTGCCTAAGATGTGGCTTGAACAAAACACTCACCTAAGTTGGTCAAACTTGCCTAACTTTAGGTGTGGCAATCTTTGGCAAAGTTAGTCACAAACCAAACATGCCCTAATAACTATGTGGCAAGATTCCCTTAGGCAAGCCAAAGTGTGGCTAACAAAGCAACTCAACTAAGGCAAGTGTCGCAAGTGTGGCAAAAATCATGTGGCGATATATGGCAAAGATAGTCACAATTCAAACAGCCCTACTAACCAAACAACGCCTAACCTTAGGCAAGTTTGGCAACATTGTATGATAAAGGGTGGCATTGCTAGGCCTAAAACCAAACAACCCCTGTGTCTGCCGCAAAAAATATGGCTAACAAAATGGGCACCACAAGTGTGGCAAGATTTGGCAAGAAGTTGAGTCTATGACATGTGGACCATGTAGCTAGAAAAGTGTGGCAAGCCACAAGTGTAGCAATGAACCAAACACATGCCTAAGATATTGTGGCATGCCTAAGCTTAGGTGTGGCAACCTTAGGCTACAAACCAAACATCTATATATCTATACCCCTATATAGTGTGTGAATAACTTTAAAGTTGGTCGTTGGATGAAGCCAATCCGACGGTACAAAGATGGCAAACCCAAGCACTACTTGGCATTGGATATGATCTACATTCCACCAGATTTTTCCACATGTAGAATCTAGAAAACTCCACATGTAGAAGCATAATGCACAAATCACCAGAATCTCATGCGTGCAATGCACGTGTACCTTACTAGTACTAGTTGGTAGTAGTAAGAAACAAATTCCAGTTTTGGCACGAGCTCGTACTGCGGGAGCACCACAAGGCCTGCCACAGGAGTTACATTTCCCTCTCGGGGCCCACGGGACCGAACTTCAGTGGCATAGTGCCCGGCCTATGAGTTAATGACATGCGGACCTTAAATGTGGTTGGCCCACATGTCATTCTCATGGTGGTGGCGTGGTTCGCGACTCACTCGTTCGAGATGAACCGGCCGGTGGTGGCGTGGTCGTGGCGAGGGTGCCACAGCTGGGCATCATGGCGTTATGAGGCGTAGATGGCCACACCGGCGGGTACTACCTGTAGTACAGAAGTACTCCAGCTGGGGATTGATGCTCGGGACGAAATGTGTCACAGCCACTAGATGAAAATTTGATGGTGCGGGAGTACGGATCGGAGCACAGCAACGCAGCAGGAAAACCGCGTCCAATCGGGTGTGTCTGTGGTAGAAAGTTGATGGTCGCCGCAGTTCAGCTGGCCCACATGTCATGCACACAAAGGCAAGGAGCGGTGGGGACGAGAGGGATGAGGCGCACGTCGGGGGGATGAGGATCCCCTGACGCGAACAATCCTACCATTCTGTCACTGACATCTGGGACTGCCAAGCATGGGTCCCACCTGTTAGCGAAGGAAATGCAGGGCAAGGCGGTGATAGCCACGTCAAAGGATCCATGTCCACGTCAGGGGACGTCGTGCCGTGGGTTGGAGCGGCATCATGGGAATCGCGTGTGGGTGTGGCAGTGGTAGAAAAAAGAAACGTGATGGTCGCTGTGGTTCAACTTCCATGGACAAGCTGTCATGTCTGCTGACACATGTATATCAAAACTAGAGTGTTTATATTTCAAGCACGTGAACAAGTATTATTCTACTCCCTCCATCCCAAAATAAGTGTCTCAACGTTAGTACAACTTTGTATTAGAGTTATTATAAAGTCGAGACACTTATTTTGGGACGAAGGGAGTACTACTTTGGATCCATTGCAATGCACGGGCTAACACATTGGTAGTAGTAGTGTCTATCTCTATCTCTAGAGGCCTTCCCTCGTTCATCCTTTTCTCTCACAAGATAAACTACTCATACAAATGCATCTTGATGTTCCGTGGAACGCACGAGGATGTTTCCTTGGGGGTCTCGCCAGCGCGGTGTGGCCGTAGTTTCAAGTTGACGCCGCTTGAGATGCCGACGTTGAGGGGCACTTGGATTTCCTCCGATGAGCAGGTAAGATGGGTTTGACACGTAGTAAATACATTCTAAAGACTACTTCCGTGTCCATTTCCTAATTCTCCCCCTGCCCACTGTTTCACAGGTTAGGCTCGGAGCGAGTGGAGATTGGCTTGCATATGTACGGGAGGGTACCAACATCAATTTGCACAACATTTACAACGGTGACAAACATGGCGGTCAAAGGCGGACCATGCTGTTTACGGCCGATTTGTTCTCGTACGCGTACGAAGACGATGTGCTCCTTTCTAACCGCATTTTTGCGGTGACAAACCAGGGGACTTATTTCATATGGGACACATCCTACGATATACTCCCTCTCTCCCAGTTTATTTGTTTTGAATATTTTCGTTTTATAAGTTTCAAATTCAAATTTAGAGCTCCCTATCACATGTTGAGATTACAATGTCCATTAAAATGTTGCGTGCAAGTATAGTAAAGAAACAAATCTCGAGTTTGGCACGAGTTCGTGTAGCGGTAGCACCACAAGGCATGGCGCAGGAGTTACATTTCCCTCTCAAGGCCGTCGGGACTGAGCTTCAGCGCCTTACTACACCTGCCTTTGAGTCAATCACATGTGGACCCGATAGGTGACTGGTCCACATGTAATGCTCCCGAAGGCAGCGGGGCAGTGGGGTCAAGAGGGGTGAGCCGTAGGTCCGGGGACGTGTGGTGTCATGGGTTCGAGCGGCGTCGTGGGAATCGCGTGTGGCTGTGGTAGAAACTTGATGCTCGCCGCATTTTAGGTGGCCCATATGTCATGCACACAAAGGCACACGGGCGATGCAGCCGAGAGGGGTGAGGTGCACGTTGGGGGATGTGGTGCTGTGGGTTGGAGCGGCATCGTGGGAATCGCGAGTGGCAGTGGATGAAACATGATGGTCGCCGTAGTTGAACTTCCATGGACAAGCTGTCATGTCTACGGACACATGCACTGCACACCGATCACTGGAAGGAGTAGCAGAGAAAGCTATATATGCGGATAAATAGTTCCTTATAGTCAAGCGGACCCATGCTACTACTTTGTTCCAAAGACATGCACACCATCGAAATAGTCCATCTATATCAATATACACCGAGAGGGAATAATTGTTTTTACAAGAGAGGAAATAGTTCATCCATCCATACTGCCCTCCTGCTGGTGCAGCCTTTTCTTCTTCTTCTTCTTCTTCTTCTTCTTCTTCTTCTTCTTCTTCTTCTTCTTCTTCTTCTTCTTCTTCTTCTTCTTCTTCTTCTTCTTCTTCTTCTTCTTCTACTACTACTACTACTACTTCTTCTTCTTCTTCTTCTTCTTCTTCTTCTTCTTCTTCTTCTTCTTCTTCTTCTTCTTCTTCTTCTTCTTCTTATTCTTCTCATTTTCTGTGGGAGACGGCTTCGCAACAAGCTCTTTGGACCTTGCAGCTATCTCGAAACTCACACGGGCATCGAGGGCAGCATATTTTATCCGCTCGTACGTCAAGGGATAATTTTCCCATCCAGATGACCTTAATGCCACCGTCTCATCACCCTTCTGAAGATTTTGTACCGAGCACAAAATTTGCTACCTCGAATAGGGATGGTGTCTATTTATCACAATCTTCTACAGGAATTTTGATTCTGGTTTGTAGGTCAGCGATGCTTTTCAAATCAAGGTTGTACGGCTCTAGCTTCTGTTTGTCCCCTTCGATGGCTGCCCCACAGAAGTATACGTCCTCCCGAGACAAGAAATCGTGAAGCTCACCTGGTATGGAGGGCGAGTGTATGATGTGGTACACCAAAACATCATCTTCGAGGCACAACTGAAGGACGTCGGCGCGTTGGATCTTCCCAGTGGCACGCTCAGTGTACTCTGTGTCGAGACTGATGACCCTCGTCTCTACCTTTTTGAGGGAGTTGGATACATTGTTGATCCACTGCCGAACAACCCTTGGGTGGACGGTGACGGTGGCAAATATGCTCAACGAGCCTTCAACGAGGACATGTTGGACGCTAAAAACCTGCATCTCGATCTCTTTCGCCATTTGGAACTGCTGGAACGGAGGGCTATGGTTTGGATAATTAGGATTAGATGGCTAGTCTAACTGAAGTAGTAGATGATTATTTAAAGAGGTTAAAACAATGTGAACGCATTGGGGTTTCGATGCAAATGAAGACGAAGGGGAGGTGAAGAAGCCAAGGAAAATCGGTTCCCGATGGAGAAGTAAATGGGAGAAGTGGCGTGCAGGCAGTTGATTAGACGGCTAGGTAGACTAAACGAAAAGGCTATGCGGGGTAGAGTGATGAGTCGTACATATTCGTGTACGTGCCCATCCTTCCTGATAGGTGGGACCTATGCAAACAGATAAAAAATGTGTCGTAGCTAATTCAGATGGATATTGGCACATGAGTGGGAGACACAACATTCTCTGGTTAAGGAATACTCCCCTTCGTTTAGGTGAGTAAGTCACCTTATGAAAATCAGGTTTTCCCAAAACCTTTAGGCTTGGAGCATTAACTTCCTGCTCGATCCCCTCCCAGCCTCGTTAGCCAGCGTTCTCTTCCTCTGCTGATGTGTTCTAACTTTCCATTTTTCCTCTTCTCAAGTGTGGAACGATCTGCATGCTGTCCTTGATGCACCAGAACGACCACTGCATGCATCGCGGCAAGGCGTTGATTGAGCCTACTTGGAGAGCTGAAAAGGCATCCTTATAACTACGTATTAATTGCTGATTTTGCTTCCATTTGTAATAGTGCCGTGGTTGGAAGTTTTGCTCGTCCCAGTGCTCTTTCTCGTCCAATCTACAGCCACCTAGGTTGCGCTCACCTAGACGGAGGGAGTACACGGTTATCCTCATCAAAGGCCCATCTTCGCACTTCCGCATGCACGAGAATTTGGTTCTGTTTGCAATATGGATGATACCTGAAGGATGAAGTGAATAGGCATGCTAGCATGGGAGACCTATTTCTGCTATACAATACTGGAGTACTCATGTTCCTACTAGTAGTAGTAGTAGTAGTAGTAGTACAACTGTGGTACACTTGATGGTCAAAATACTATTCATCCGGTCCTCACATTGAAGTGACAACGCCCTGCGCCTGACACTAGTCCAGGCGGCGTGTTCGGGTTACCAAAGTCAGCCTCACCCTATGCACTATGCAGTGTGTCACCGCCGCTGTACAGCACATTGGTGCCTCACCTCGTCTCCCTCTCCCCTCCCATAGCACCACTCCATCTCCATCTCCTTCTCCGTATCCTTCTCACTGTGCCCCCGTGTACCATCGCCTTGCTCGCCTCCCCCAGTACCACTATTCCCTCGCTAGCCGCTCCAGCACCGACAGCCTTCTCCCCCGTAAATCAAGCCCCCAAAAAACCCCACCTTCCAAACTCCACCATGGCCGAACGCGAACCGCGGAGCATCCATATGAGTCGCGATTGGAGCAATCTCCCCAGTGACATCCTCGACCTCTATTGTTTGTGTATGGATATGTTGAGCACCCTGCGGCTGGCTGCATGCTCGAGGGACATGCACACGGCCATCGCCGAAGCAAGGCCTAAGCTTTTCAAGACACCCTGCTTGCTGCTATCTGGTCTTGCGAGATTGGCTCACCATGATACCGAGGCGTACATGATGCCCCTCGACTTCAATCCAATTCCCATTAGCCAAAACTTCTTTGTAGGTATGTAGTGGGTCGCCGTACATCATTTCCCTCAACTTCGATCCGATCACCATCGCCCGAAACTTCTTGGCAGGTATGTACTGGGTCGGCATGAACTCCCACTGGATGGTTTCCTTCAGAGAAGATGGTAAAAATTTGGTGCTCGTGAACTTCCAGAGCTCCCATGAGATTATCCTTCCTTCGTTGGATTATATAGAGTTTTACCATGGTGGTCCAAGTCATCTAGATTACCATGTCAGTTGGATGGACCTTGTTTTGCAGAAGATTGTAATCTGCCAAGTGCCCACGCGACATGCGAATTACGTAGACTTCAAGCTAATTGCCTTGTTTGACCGCGGACTCGCCTATCTTTACGCCGGTGCCTTCTTTAGCTGGAGACAACTCAGCTCGCAGTGGATCATCGTCAAAGCTCATACACACTTTTGTGATGCTATTGAACACAATGGCATCATCTACGTGATCGACAAAGCAGATGGCACCACGTATTGCTGGGACGGCGCGTGTAAGTTGTTTCCGTCTCAGGTTAATGATGACGTCATGACACTGTTTGAACTTTTTGTGATGATTGGCATATCCCTGTTTGAGCAGAATTTGAGTAGAACTATGGCAATGTATTAGAGACGACCTAAATCAGCTATATTTGGAATGAGTTAATTCATGCGATTGTGACCATGTCATTACAACCAATTTCTACCCCTGAATAATCAAACGGTTAGGAATATATGGATATTATCCTTATTTGAAGTAATCTATATACTACTACTAAATATGAGTGGGTATCAATGGCCATGTTAGTGACCTCATTTTCATGATGTAGAAACATGCACCACACTGTTGGTTTCATCTAACCATACATTAGGGAAGTAAATGTGCATATGGAGAACTCTATATTTGGAAGTAGTGAAATCCTGCAATGCTTACCATGTGTACATACCTATATTTGCCCTTCAGCAATCAATGGCTAGAATAATATCCTCACAAAAAATTTGCCCACAGAACACGAGTATATAATAATGCATGGACTGTTAGTTACCTTGAAGAATTTGTTTGTGAGGACAGAACATGATTACATAACATGCATGACATGGTAGTTTCCTGTGAAGAATCGATTGCGAGATAACATGAGTATAACCATGCACGACACTTCTATATTTTCGAACCCAATATACATTTCCCTGTATTCTCCTCCCAGTTCCAACAGGGACATATCAATGTTGTTTCTTGCATTATCCTACTCATACTCTGAACAATGTTGATCTTACATTAACAATGCATGTCCTTTTTGATATGATGCAGTGTCCCTACAGTTACTGCCCTTTGTAATCACACCACCCTTGCGAAAAACAGGGAAGCAGAACTGGTTCCTCGCTCGATCAAACGACGGCAAAATACTGATGATCATTCAGACACATGAACCATAAAAGTTATATTCCAAAACCCCACTGTATACAAGCACCGTGAAATACGTGAGTATCCGGACAATGGTTGTTACGTCTATGAGCAGGATACCAGCTTGTTGGGGCCTTCAGGATTTTTTAGTTGGAGGCGGGTAAACAGCCTTGGTTCACACTCTCTGTTTCTCGGACTCAATTATCCGATTAACTAGGAGATCACCATTGGCAAGGACCTTGATGGAGGCAGAGAGGCTCTGTTTGCTATTGAAAACTGTGTCTACACGGCGAGCCCTAGGAGTTCGGGAACAAACTCCCCTGATTGTCAACGATACAACCTACAGCCAAAAGAAGGTGAGAATGACAAAGGTATCCGGATTAACTTTGATCCTTGGATGTCTCAATTACGACAGGCAGTGATGTGGTTCAAGCCTTCAGGTTGATAGGTAATTGGGCTGTTGCATCGAAAGGGTGGAGTACTGGTGTCTCCGGATCACTGGTCGCTGAAGTGGGGCTGCAAATTATGATGGTGTTGGATCATCTCTTCGAGTGACTTTGTTGTCTTTGCTGTTGGTTCTGGATGGGTAATTCTTTCTTTTGTTATGCATATTCCTTGTCATTTGGTCATCCTCATCTATGTCACTCTTACTATGTAATAGTTGCCTCTGTTTAGAATGTCATTCTCGTCTGGATCACGAGAGTCTGAGCGCTGCAGATGGGTGTGTTTTGGTTGTGTAGCAAGACTTCTTATGAACTATCATGTCTTGTTGTTTATGTCAGTAGTAGTCACTAGTCAGTGTTTGAATGTTGTATATATCGTTGTTTCGAACTGTTTATTGTCTCGAACTACTGGTGGGCTAAATGAGCGCATCACCATTCTCTAGTGTTCAGAGTATATCTCCTTTTTTCAAGTTATATAATTTGAGCTCAGTGTCTTTTCGATGATGTACACTTGTTTGAGCCAGTGAGGTGTCGTTGAATATGGGCCGAGTAGTAACGCAATGCCAAACAGGTCAATTATGACTCTCAGACCGGGCTCTCAAAAGATCCTAAAAAAAGGTCGGGCTCTCCAAAAAATAAAGAATAAGGACTCTTAGGCCGACATGTGGGCACCACCGGTGTTTTCGTGCGCTTGCGCGCCGAGAGCATATTGGCGCGTGCTCGAAATTCATGCTACCTTTTCATCCCCAATCTCCCGCCCCTCCCCCACCTATGGAATCTCGATTCCTACTCCAGTTCCCCCAAATCCCCCTCCTGTACTCCTTGTACTCAAGCGCACTATCATGTCGCCGGTCAACACGGATCTCCGAGCCGGAGATCCTGAGGTCCGTCCTGTCTTCGGTCGCTGCGTGTTATCGCTCAATAGTGGCATGGCGGTGCCTGACGACCTGTTTGGCGGTAAAGTGCTGATGGTAACCATCAACGGCGACCGGCCTCCCATCTCACCGGACGACCTTGATAAAGCTCTTGACATTGTGCACGGCATCCAAATAAGTGACTTGCTCGTCGAAGTCTGTCCGCCACCGGCTGATTTGTTCGTCAGGTTCCGGACAACTTTTGACTGCAGTCGTGTGTTCAAATCTTCCCGGTGTTTGTTCTGCGATGGCGCGCTGGTGAGCTTTGATTGGTGGCACCCAGGATGGGGCTCGGTGCCCTCTGAGCTTGTGTTTTTAACAAAGCTTACCTTCCACGGCATGCCTCGATGTGCTTGGAACAGCGAGTCCATGAATGAGCTTATCAACGACCTTGGAGGTGAGCTCGTAAGTATGTTTGTTCCTCCAGACAGTTGGACTCTGATGGTTATGGCATGGATGAAGAAGCCGTCCACCATACCGAAGGTGATTGGTGTTGAGATACCGGTGCAGGAACCAGGGTTGTACTATTCATCGCCACCAAGGCCGCCGCGGACCATGTTAGGGATGTACCTGTATCGAGTGTTCGTGCATGTCGAAGAAGTGGTCAATCCATCAATCAAAGTCCTGCCGCCGCCGCTGGTGTTAGGGTCCGTCGACGACGCCCATTACAGGAGTCAACGTTAGACTTTCCCTGTGTTGCTTGGAACGATGGAGGGCACAGGGCCTACTCCATCGTGCGGCGGAGGCCACTGCTTCTTTGGGAGAAGAGGTAGGGCTGGCTGCCTGGATGTGCTCCAATTTGAGGTAACAACTGAATCTTGTCAGATACTAGTTAAATCCGAGCTATGGGTGTGAAGCACTGATATGCCAGTACATTTGATTGTGACCTGTTCTAATTTTGTACATGAATTTTTTTAGAAAGGGTTGTACGTCAACTTAATGTGCTAGCAGAACTTATTGTGTTGTCTGTCTGTTTTCTTTGCACAGCATTCAAGATATTTCCCCGTCATTGATAAAGACGATGAACCGTTATGTACGACTTCGTTGGTTTCAACATAGCCCTACCCGTAGTGATCCACTGCTTCCATCCTGATTGTGCCGCCTGCGTGAATTTTTTGTATGCAAGTTCAGTGTGCTATGATGTTCTATATGATTACTGAGCATCAGCAATGCATATGGCTGAAAGATGTATTTACGAGCATCGACCGATGGGTCTCTCTCTCTCTCTCCCTCTCTCTCTCTCTCTCTCTCTCACACACACACACGCGCGCGCACAAGTGGGACCCGTTGAATTATTTATTTGCTCGTGACAGCTTTTAGTTAGGTTCCACTGTAATCTAACTTTTTTCTTAAGTTATTAATTGAGCTCAGTGACTTCAAAAAGTTGTACAAAAGCCTTGTTTGGGCCTTTCCGGCGTCGCTGAATGTCGGTTGAGTAGCCATGTTAGGTTGTACTGTACTACACATGCCTTTTTTTCAACATCAGCAATGCAACTAGGCCGACAGTTGTACACAATATCCGGGTCAACTTGTTATTCTCCGCCCCGCTGGGCTACAAACTTTCCTAGGAGGTATGCATTAGGCTTAACAAGAAAATGGACTTTAAGAAATAATAAATGGGATGTAATTATAATAACTGGGCAGAAACTATGAACCAAACGCGTAGTTAGTTTTAAAAATATATTATTTTTGGAAATTGAAAATTTTAATTTCATTACTTGTTGCGCACGCAATATTTCGTTGGATTTTAACGTAATACAATTTTATTTTGAAATTATATTTAACCTGACTAGATATTTTGGATAAAAATATTTCGGATCCCATCAAAATGTGGGAATTTTTTTGAATTCTGTTTTGAGCGGTTGTTTGAAATTATTAATCGTTGTTCTAGCTAGAAGTTGGGTTGTACTTTTAACAAACTCGAAACGGGTTGTAGTAAATTCCATTAGAATTAAAAAATGGGTTGTACATTCTTACAAATCGCAAATGGGCTATATGTTCTCTGCCAAATCCGAGCTATGGGCCTACTAAGTTGACGCGTACCAAGGGCTTTGTCAACTTAGTCAATATAAACGATTCTAGCTGTAGTGACCGTACGATGTCCATCCAATGGCCGTAGTGCTTCTTCAACCTCTGGCCTTCTTGATCCAGCCACCCAAAGCAGCACCGGTCGTGCCGCGTGCTCCTACCTCCCATGGCCGTATGTGATACCGCGGAGGCCTCACCGCCCCGTACTAGTCCCACCGCTGGCCAGGCCATCCCTCTACTCACCCACACCCCCTGTTATTCCGCGGCAACGGCAGCCTCACACCGCACCCGAACCAGTGAACCCTCGTACTGCTCTCCGCGCGGGCTTCCGCTGCTGCGTCTTCCCCGACTCCGCGTCATCCCCTTCCTAGGCCTCGCCGTCATCCACCGCCCTAGTGCTCTCGGCGCAGCGTGGTCAACGTGGTCACCGACCGACTTCCATTGAAAGAGTACTGTACGTGGAGAGGCTGTCAGCTGGGTCCATGGCGGCTGCAAGGAAGTGCCTCCTTATTACGCACAAAATAATTATTCCTCCACCTGACTGCAGGGACCCACCGGACGGGCCACCTTATTTCGCGAAAAAATGTTTCCCCCTGACTCTTGGGACCCACCGGACGGGCCACCGTATTTCATGAAAAAAACGTTCCCCCCGCTGTCAGCTCGGACCCACCGGAAGTGCCTCCTTATTACACACAAAAAATGAACACTCCCCCTCCTAGCTGGGACCCACCTTGGTGGGAGGCTGACTTGTGGGCCTACTAAGTTGACGGGGACGGAGGGTTTTGTCAACTTGGTCAATATGAACGATTCTAGCTCTAGTGACCGTACGATGTCCATCCAACGGTCGTAGTGCTTCTTCAACCTCTGGTCTTCTTGCACCAGCCGCCCAAAGGAGCGCCGGTCGTGCCGCATGCTCCTTCCTCCCGTGGCCGGCTGTGCTGCCACGGAGGCCTCACCGCCCCCTACTATTCCCATCGCTACAAGCCCTGCGGCAACAGCAGCCTCACACCACAACCGAACCAGTGAACCCTCGTACTCCTCTCCGCGCAGGCTTCCACTACCGCGTCTTCCCCGGCTCCGCGTCGTCCCCCCTAGGCCTCACCGTCGTCCACCGCCCTGGTGCTCTCGGCGCGGCGTGGTCAACATGGTCAAGCAATGACTTCCATTGGACGTGGACTGTACGTGGAGAGGCTGACAACTGGGTCCACGGCCACAACAAGGATGTGCCTCCTTATTACGCGGAAAATAATGATTTCTCCACCTAACAGCAGGGACCCGCCAGACGGGCCACCGTATTTCGCGAAAAAACGTTTCCTCCATGACTGCTGGGACCTACCAGCTACATCTTCGCACGCAAGGAAGTGCGTCCATATTACGGGCAAAAATAATGATTCGCTCCCTAACTGCTGGGACCCACCAGCTACATCTTCGCACGCAAGGAAGTGCATCCGGGCAAGAAAAACGATTCGCCCCCCTGACTGCTGGGACCCACCAGCTACATCTTTGCACGCAAGGAATTGCCTGACAGTCGGGACCCACCTGGTCGAAGCGTACGTAGCATTGTCATTCTGGTCGCGAACGTGTATGTACATACTGGTCGATGATGAGGAGCGCACGTGTTGTAGTAGAGGCGCGCAAGTAGCATGTACACGTACGCACAACGGCCAGGGTGCAAGAAAGTAAATAGAGCCACATCCGTACATACGGGCGGGGTCTTGAACGCCTACTCCCGCATACGTACGGCCAGGGCTCGTGTACATGGCTGGGTCGAAACGGAGAAACTGCATCGTCGTCGTGTTCATGGGGAGGCAACGGAATGCGTCGTGTTCACTGGGAGGAAACATAATGCGTCGTGTTCATCGGAGGCAACGGAACGCGTGGGAGCCAACTGGCTTGGACGGAACATGCGATGGAAACAAGGCCCATCGTACCGCAGAATGGAGGAAACGCCCTTGCGTTTGACTGGCCACATTCGAAACGGGATCATGTTCATCGGGATGGGTCTGGCGTACCGCAAAATGGAGGAAACAGACTTGTGTTGGACCTCCTACGGTCGAAACGGGGTCCCGTTGATTGGGAGGGGTGTGGCGTACCGCAAAACATACGAAACAGACTTGTGTTGGAGTGCTATGGTCGAAACGGGGGTCCTGTTCATCAGGAGGGGTGTGGTGTACCGCAAAACGGGACTCCACAGGGTACTGTTCATCTCCACCGTCGTCCTCCTCCGGCCTCCACGGGCTACTGTTTATCCACCATCGACCTCCTCCAGCCTCCACCTGCGACTGTTCATCCACGGGCTCCTGTTCATCTAGCCTCCACCACGTGCTACTCCACCGGCTACTGTTAAACCACCTGTCGGTGTAAAAACCGGCGGATCTCGGGTAGGGGGTCCTGAACTGTGCGTCTAGGTGGATGGTAACAGGAGACAAGGGACACAATGTTTTACCCAGGTTCGGGCCCTCTTGATGGAGGTAAAACCCTACGTCCTGCTTTATTGATATTGATGATGTGGGTATTACAAGAGTAGATCTACTACGAGATCAAGGAGGCTAAACCCTAGAAGCTAGCCTATGGTATGATTGTTGTTATTCTATGGACTAAACCATCCGGTTTATATAGGCACCGGAGAGGGCTAGGGTTACACAAAGTCGGTTACAATGGTAGGAGATCTACATATCCGTATCGCCAAGCTTGCCTTCCACGCCAAGGAAAGTCCCATCCGGACACGGGACGAAGTCTTCAATCTTGTATCTTCATAGTCTTGGAGTCCGGCCGATGATGATAGTTCGGCTATCCGGACACCCCCTAGTCCAGGACTCCCTCAGTAGCCCCCGAACCAGGCTTCAATGACGACGAGTCTGGCACGCATATGGTCTTCGGCGTTGCAAGGCGGGTTCTCCTTCAAACTTCATGTACCTGCCAAATAGTGTTCGGCTTCCTTATAAATGTTGCGCTCCTTGGCTTCTACGTCCAATAATGGCCCTCTTCCACGTGTCGTATGAATGCGAAAAGCTAGGGTATTTTTACATTTTACCCCCTAGCCGCGCGAACGAGCCGCCTATAAGAAAGGCGAGGGTCTAGATCAAACTCACACCATCCTCCTTCCGCAAGTACTTGTCAAAGCGCCTCTGACAAAAATCCATTCCATCATGGATAGTCGACGCAGCTCCTCCTCTCGCGATCCCAGCCCTCAGCCAGGAGATTGGGGGAGATGCTCAGTTCCACACAGCGAGCTAGTGACGCTCCAAACCGAGGGATATCTTCCCCCAGCCTTCATGGTTCCGGTTCGACCCGGACTGGCCACCTTCAGGGGTGGAAAGCAGGCAGAGAGCGTCCCCAACCCTTCCAAAGGAGAGCAGGTATGCTTCGTCCCTTATCTAATAAGGGGACTCGGATTTCCCATACATTCGTTTCTCCGGGGGCTCCTGGAGTTCTACGGACTCCAGCTTCACCACCTTACGCCTGCCTCTATTCTGCACATCGCGGGCTTCGTAGCTCTTTGCGAGTTGTTCTTGGGCATCGAGCCCCATTTTGCACTGTGGAAGAGATTGTTTTGCCTCGTACCCCGTTCTCACGAGGGGTCGATATATCAAGTGGGCGGAGCCGAAATATGGCGCATCGCCGGGACCGGATATCTATCCGGTACCCCGAAGAAGGCATCCGAAGACTGGCCTTCGAAATGGTTCTACATGGAGGACGCCCCTCTGCCGGACCCAGTTCGGATCGGCCTCCCGGAGTTCAGCAATGCTCCCTTGAAGAAACGCCTGAGTTGGCGCCCGTGGATCCCTCAACGGGAAGATGATGGGAGCGTCCATTATCTGATGGGCTGGATTAGGTTACTGGCTCACTCTGGATTGACCATGATTGGAATCATGGCCACGTGCATTATGCGATGGGTGCAGTCGCTCCAATATAGGGGCCACCCCATGTGGGATTTCAACGGGGAAGATGATGCCACCCGTCACGGCCGCAGAGGGCCGGAATCGGCCGCCGATCTAGTAAAGATCCTGTCCGGCTTGTACAAGGGGGAGAAGGCGGACTTCCTCCGCACGAGTCCATTGAATGGATTCTCCATGAATAACCCTCGGAGCTGGGTAAGCGGACGTTTATCTATCCGATCCATATTTCCAAACTCAAGTGTCTTACTTTGTGATTTTGACGCAGGAGCTGCGTCGGGACGTGGAGGGCATACAAAGCCTGACTCCACAGCCCGAGGATCCGGGACGATCCCTTGATCCGGCCTCCAAAGAGGATCCGGACATAAGGTGGAGCTGATTGACGGGGTGTTCCACCAACTTAGGATGGACAATGTTCTAGTTGCCATTACGGCTGACTACCTCGGTTTATTTCCGGCTTCCGAGGTGACTATGACCGGAGTCCTGACACCATCATTTGACCCATGCTCATTTCTGACCGTTCTATACCGATGGTGCATCGCAGGAGGCGTCTTTAAGGCGAGAAGCCGAACCCGCGGCGGCTGACCAGCAAGGGCCAGTTCGGCCCAGCAGGCGGAAGAGGAGTGCGATGCGAATTGAAACGTCGCCGAACGGTACGGTGCACCGCTGTTTTTAAGGGAAGGATCCCTGGGAGGTATATTAATGCTCATGACTTTTCCAGGAGAAAGAGCGCTCGCTGGACAGTGTCCGGAGAGGTTGCCAATCAAGCCTCCGCCAGCCATGCTCCAACGCGTGGTCCGGAAGGGGAGGCAAACACAAGGCATGAGCCGGATGCTCCTCCAACGGAGGATGCCGACAAGCTATCCGCCACCAGGTCTGAGGTGGAGAGCGCCATGAATCACAGGCGTCACCGGATAGTTCTTCGTGACGCGTGTTTCTCCCCGGAGGCGTTGAATGCCTTTAATGAGGGAGACGCGCACCTCCGTGCCGCTCAAGATGGTTTAACCAGAGCCACGGAGCAGTATGTGAAGGACATACGGGTAAGCGATTTTAATAGTTATATATGCCAGTAGCCCCCGAGACTTAAAATAGTTAAAATAACTGATTTAAGGATCATTTATTATGCAAGATCTTACGGAGAAGAATACCCACCTGTCCTAGGAGCTTCAAGAGTGCAAGGCCCAACTTGAGACCGCACTGGCCGCCACAGGGGGAGCTACAGAGACCCCCGCTGGTAATACATACTTCGAAAAGATAAGTAGTTAATAGAGTGCGGCGTGTGCGTAAATCTGACAATAATATTGCAGAGGGTGCCGGACTAGATCCGGACAAGCAACAGTTACTGCGCTAGCTGAAGGCCGGCGAGAGGGTTCTTATGAAGGTGCAGCAGGAGAGGAACAAGCTCCAAGATGCCCACACCCAGCTAGGAGAAGAGCTGAAAGGTGTTCGGGCCCAGCTGTCTGGCTCCGTGAAGGAGAATCAGCGGCTTCGTCGCGACATTTATAGTAAGTGCTTGAGCAAACTCCTTTGAAAAGAAGAGTTAGGCGAGGAAGTCGATTGACAGAAATGTGTCTTTAGGTGTGCTCACAGGTCGCCCTGCGGAGGGAATGCCCGGTTCAACGGGTGACCAACTCCCCGAGCTGATGGAACTGCACGAACGTGTTCGGCAAGCGATGAGTGGCGTCGCCCAGGCCTTATGGCCGTCCGTCTCCCTACCCGAAAGCCTGGAAGGGCTTGTCGAGAAGCTTCAGGGAGCACGGCAGCGCTTCCGTCTGTGGAAGATATCGGCCTGCCGTCAAGGCGCCAGGGAGGCCTGGGCCATGGTGAAGACGCGGTACAAGAAGGCGGATCCGAACCACATGGCTGAGGTCGGACCTGTGGGGCCCGATGGGAAGGAGATCCCTGTGAGCTTAATGTACGGCCAAGTAGAGTTGGCTGCTAAGTATTCCCAACAGGACTGTAAATTAGACAGCCTGTTAGATGGGATTGAAGAGGAGTACAATCAGTCAATTTGACGATGTATTTTAAAATGACATGTAAATGCCTTCTAGCCGGATTGTAGATCATTTGTCTTTGCAGACCTTTTCGCTTCAACCTTGGGACCCTAGAGTCCAGAGTGTGTCCGAATACCTTCTCAGTTATGAAAAAACCGGGGCATGCATGGAGACCAGGCGTAGGGGTCATTAGTGCTTTATCAGACAAGTGCCCAACTAGTTATGTTATATTACATGGTTAGTAAGAAACATCTTCCAGGGAGAATAGTTCCGTTAGGGGTTCCTTTCCCTGGGAGGCATGCCCTAAGGTGCATGCCCGTACTGCGAAAAGAGCAGAAAAAGCATTTGGGGGCAGATAAGTTAAATAAGTAATAAATCATCTTTCAAGTCACCGACCGAATACTCCCTTAAGAACGCTAGCTTTCGGCTTCACCCAGTATGAGGTACACATCCGGCTGACCCGGCAGTAACAATCGCAGAGGTGCTCCCTTTACCTCCTAGCCGAACAATCGGGAACGTAGGGGTAAGCACAGGAGCCAGGCAACCCAGCTTGGCCAAAACTTAAGTCATATCGATGCATATAATGGTGAATAAAAGGTACATGCGGAAGTATGACACATGTGTTGGGCATGAAGCCCGTATAAATAAGCTTCTGTTAAAGAAGCCCCCAGGTATAATGAGTGCTAGGAGCACATCAAGTGTGTGTGAACAATGCGCAAATCAGACTATCAAAGGCTTTTACTAAAAAGAAAAAAGTGGGAAGAAGGAGGGGGACAAGAGACAGTGAAAATGTAAAAGGTGGACGGGGGAGGGAGACGAACTCTGAGTCCGGCGTTAGGCGTAGAATCTTCGGAGACGGGCTGCGTTCCATGGGTTCGGCTCGAGTCGGTTGTCAGATGCGTTACGTAGACGGTATGGTCTGCCGGTCAGGACTTGGTCGATGATGAAGGGAACTTCCCATTTGGGCTTAAGTTTGTCCTTTTTCTTGTCCGGCAGTCGTAGAACAAGTTCGCCAACATTGTAAGTTTTGGCCCGTACTTCTCTGCTTTGATATCTTTGAGCCTGCTGCTGATAGAATGCGGAACGAGCTTTTGCCACGTCCCGCTCCTCCTCTAAGGTGTCCAAACTGTCCTGCCGATCCAACTCGGCTTCTCTTTCTTCGTACATGCGCACGCGAGGTGAGTCATGAATTATATCGCAGGGCAGAACTGCCTCTGCGCCGTACACCATAAAAAATGGTGTGAATCCGGTAGTGCGGTTTGGCGTGGTCCGCAGCCCCCAGAGTACGGAGTCGAGCTCCTCTACCCAGTGCGTGTTAGATTCCTTGAGGGACCGCACTAGTCTAAGTTTGATGCTGCTCATGATTAGACCATTTGCTCGTTCGACTTAACCGTTAGTTTGGGGGTGATAGACTGAAGCATAGTCGAGCTTGATGCCCATGTTTTTGCACTAGAGTTTAACCTCGTCGGCCGTGAAATTCGTGCCGTTATCAGCGATGATGCTATGGGGGACACCATAACGGTGTACTACCCCGGATATGAAGTCTATCACGGGTCCTGATTCGGCCGTTTTAACTGGCTTGGCCTCTATCCATTTGGTGAATTTGTCCACCATGACCAATAGGTATTTTTGCTTGTGGGTTCCCCCTTTAAGGGGTCCAACCATATCAAGCCCCCAGACCGCGAACGGCCAGGTGATGGGTATAGTTTTGAGGGCGGTGGGTGGCATGTGGCTTTGATTAGCAAAGAGCTGGCAACCGACGCATCGTTGGACTAAGTCCTGAGCATCTGCCCGGGCAGTTGGCCAATAAAATCCTGTACGGAAGGCCTTTCCTACAAGGGCCCGGGTTGCGGCGTGGTGCCCATCGAGTCCGGCGTGAATTTCAGCCAGGATATTTCGCCCTTCCTCTTCGGAGATACACCTTTGAAGGACTCTGGTTGTGCTTATCTTATAAAGTTCTCCCTCATGGACCTTGTAGGCTTTAGATCGCCGAACTATGCAGCGGGCCTCATTTTCGTCTTCGGGGAGTTCCTGCCTAGTTAAGTAGGCTAGGAATGGTTCCGTCCACGGGGCGATTACTGCCATTATTTTGTGGGCTGAGGGTGTTATTTCATTGGCTAAGCCACCGATTGTGTCAGAATGTTCCGTGTTGGGTGGCGCGGATGGTTCCGTGTTGCTATTTTCGGACTCCTCTTCCCATAGTACGGATGGCTTAAAGAGCCGGTCCAGGAAGATGTTTGGAGGGACGGCGTCGCGTTTTGCGCCGATGCGTGCCAACACGTCGCCTGCCTGGTTATTGTCCCGGGCTACGTGGTGGAATTCGAGTCCTTCAAACCAAGCTGACATTTTTAGGACGGTGTTACGGTAGGCTGCCATTTTCGGATCCTTGGCGTCAAAGTCTCCATTTACTTGGGATATTGCGGGGTTTGAATCCCCGCGGACCTCTAGGCGTTGAATGCCCATGGAGATGGCCCTCTGGAGACCATGTAGAAGGGCCTCGTATTCGGCTGCGTTGTTGGAGTCCGTGTACATTATTTGAAGTACCTATTGGACTGTATCTCCGGTTGGGGACGTCAAGACGACGCCAGCCCCTAAGCCGGCCAACATTTTAGAGCCGTCGAAGTGCATAATCCAATTGGAGTATGTGCCGTACTCTTTAGGGAGTTCGGCTTCAGTCCATTCAGCGACGAAGTCAGCCAAAACTTGCGACTTTATAGCTCGTCGCGGTTTATAGGTTATATCGAATGGTAAAAGTTCAATGGCCCATTTTGCAATCCTGCCCGTCGCGTCGCGATTGTTTATGATGTCGTTGAGAGGTACTTCGGAGGCCACTGTTATCGAACACTCTTGAAAGTAGTGTCGCAGCTTCCGGGATGCCATGAACACCGCGTACGCTATCTTTTGATAATGTGGGTACCGGGACTTGCATGGAGTTAGGACAGTGGATACGTAGTACACTGGTTTTTTAAGAGGGAATTTGTGCCCTTCTGTTTCTCGTTCGACGACAAGCACCGCGCTTACAACTTGATGTGTTGCCGCGATATATAACAACATTGGTTCGCCCAAGTTGGGCGCGGCCAGGACCGGATTTGTTGCCAGTATGGCCTTTATGTCTTCGAGTCCGGCTATGGCAGCGTCCGTCCATTCGAAGTGTTCGGTGCGCCTGAGGAGGCGGTACAGGGGCAATGCCTTTTCTCCCAAACGGGAGATGAAGCGGCTTAGGGCCGCCACGCATCCAGTCAATTTTTGTATTTGTTTGAGGTCTTTTGGGACGTCCAATTGTGACAGAGCTCGGATCTTGGCTGGGATTTCTTCAATTCCTCTACCGGATACAATGAAGCCCAAGAGCTTTCCGGCTGGTACGCCGAAAACGCATTTTTCCGGGTTAAGCTTAATGTCATATGCCCAGAGGTTGTCGAATGTGAGCCTCAAATCATCTATTAAAGTTTCGACGTGTTTGGTTTTGACGACCACATCGTCTACGTATGCCTCCACTGTTTTGCCGATCTGGGTAGCCAGACATGTCTGAATCATGCGCTGATATGTTGCGCCGGCGTTTTTAAGTCCGAAGGGCATTGTGTTGAAGCAGAATGGTCCGTATGGAGTAATGAATGCCGTTGCGTCCTGGTCTGTTTCCGCCATCTTGATTTGATGGTATCCGGAGTATGCGTCGAGGAAACACAATGAATCGTGCCCCGCGGTAGCATCGATGATTTGGTCGATGCGGGGGAGAGGGAATGGATCCTTTGGACAGGCCTTATTAAGGTCTTTAAAATTCACACAAAGGCGCCAGGATTTGTCCTTTTTTGGTACCATTACCAGGTTTGCTAGCCAGTCCGGATGTTTTATATCTCTGATGAATCCGGCTTCCAATAGTTTGGCTAGCTCCTCTCCCATTGCCTGTCTTTTGGGTTCGGAAAATCGTGGAAGAGCCTATTTGACTGGCTTGAATCCTTTTAGGATATTTAGGCTATGCTCTGCCAGCCTGCGTGGGATTCCTGGCATATCTGAAGGGTGCCAGGCAAAAATGTCCCAATTTTCTCGAAGGAATTCTCGTAGTGCGGCTTCTACATCAGGGTTTAATTGTGCCCCAATGGAGGCCGTTTTTGTGGGGTCCGTAGGATGGACCTGGAATTTGACTATTTCGTCTGCTGGTTTGAAAGACGTGGACTTAGATCTCTTGTCGAGTATCACATCGTCCCTATTCACCGTGGAGCATAGTGCCGTGAGTTCTTCTGCCGCTAGTGCTTCGGATAGTGCCTCTAGGGCTAGTGCGGCTGTCTTGTTTTCGGCACAGAGTGCTATGTCCGGATCACTGATCAGAGTGATGATTCCATTGGGCCCGGGCATTTTGACCTTCATGTACCTGTAATGGGGTACGGCTTGGAAAATTGTGAATGCCTCTCGCCCTAATAGAGCGTGATATCCGCTACTGAACGGGGCCACTTGGAACATGACTTCCTCGGACCTGTAGTTGTCCGGCGAGCCGAACACCACATCTAGTGTGATTTTTCCTCTGCAGCGTACTTCCCGACTAGGGATTATTCCTCTAAAGGTTGTGCTGCTTCGCTCAATGCGGCTCCAGTCTATTTCCATTTTTTGGAGAGTTTCCTCGTATATAAGGTTTAATCCGCTGCCGCCATCCATGAGTACCATGGTAAGACGAAAGCCGTCCACTATGGGACTGGGGACCAATGCGGCTGGTGCTCGGGCTGTTCAGAATTTAGGTTTGTCGCTGGCATTGAAGGTGATAGCCGTGTCGCTCCATGGATTTGTTGTTGCTACTTGGTAGACTTCGGCGAGGCTGCGGATTGTTCGTTTCCGCATATTATTTGATGCAAAAGTCTCGAAGACTATTGATACCGTACTAGTGCTGTTGGGCTGGTTGTCCGGGGCTAGAAGCCCTTTGCCACTTTTGGCCACCTGCCGTAGTATCCAACATGCCCGGAGGCTATGTGTTGGAGTGGCGCCTTCTGCATTATGGATTTTGCAGGGTCCACTGAGCCATTCTTCCAGTACGGTTCCGTACCCTTTGGGTTTTTTTTGCTTTTTGGTTTTTGACCCAGGTGCTTTAGCGTGGTGCACCCTTTTATTCCGGACTAAGGTTGTGTTCAGGGCTGGATTGTCCCAAAATCTAGTTTCGGTTTTCCAGGCACTCTCCATCGCACAGTATTTTCGTACTATGTTCGCCAGGTCGGCGAAGCGCGTGACCTCACGACGACTTATGGCGTTCTTGGTTCCCTTGTCCGTGCAATTATTGCAGAAAATAGAGATTGCGCTCTCCTCATGGCAGTCCTTTATCCTGTTCATAACCAGGAGGAATCTGGCCCAGTAATGATGTACTGTTTCATCGGGCTCTTGCCGTATTTGAGATAGATCGCTTGTGTTTGGGTGGGTGGGTGGAACTAAATTCGGGGCCCCGCCCAATCTGAGGCTTAAAGGCCGAGGAATTTCCGGATTCGGAAGCTTGGATTGTTGGAGGTCGTCCAACGAATCTAGTCCGCTGCCTGCCTTTAGGTTCAGTACTCGATTGACGTCCGTCCCTCCGCGGGAATCCGGCATGGAGGGACCGGGAATCCGGACATAACTGGTTCTTAACATAGGGGAAGAGTCGCCGCGTTGTTCTTCTACCACAACAACATGGTGGGTAGCCTGGGGAGAGTTAATTTCTCTCAGATCGGTTTTAAGCCCAATCTGATCATAGTCTGTAGCGACTCCCAGGGCGGCGATGTGATCCAAGAGCTCGTTTACGGAAGAGAGCTCCATCGGATCTAGCTGCTCGGCGAGTTCTGAGTTGATGCGAAGATCGCTTTTGATGACCCGAGATGTCATCGTCGAAACGGTGGCCGGACAGGCGGTCATAAGAAAACCACCCAGCCGGATAGCTTGACCGGCGGCCAAAGCTCCTTTGGCAATGGTACCGTCTTTAAAGACGGGAAGAGGCATCCTTCCTGATTGCGACGGCACAGAGGAACTCTCAATGAAAGCACCAATGTCGGTGTCAAAACCGGCGGATCTCGGGTAGGGGGTCCCGAACTGTGCGTCTAGGCGGATGGTAACAGGAGACAAGGGACACGATGTTTTACCCAGGTTCGGGCCCTCTTGATGGAGGTAAAACCCTACGTCCTGCTTGATTGATATTGATGATGTGGGTATTACAAGAGTAGATCTACCACGAGATCAAGGAGGCTAAACCCTAGAAGCTAGCCTATGGTGTGATTGTTGTTATTCTACGGACTAAACCATCCAGTTTATATAGGCACCAGAGAGGGCAAGGGCTACACAAAGTCGGTTACAATGGTAGGAGATCTACATATCTGTATCGCCAAGCTTGCCTTCCACGCCAAGGAAAGTCCCATCCGGACACGGGACAAAGTCTTCAATCTTGTATCTTCATAGTCTTGGAGTCCGGCCGATGATGATAGTTCGGCTATCCGGACACCCCCTAGTCCAGGACTCCCTCACCACCCCTCTCCACGGGCTCCTGTTCAACCACCTCTACTATTCATCCAGCCCTCCACGGGGTCGTCCTGTTCATCCAGCCCTCCACGGGGTCCTGTTCATCCAGCCCCAACCGGCTCCATCGACCGGGGTCCTGTTCATCCAGAGGCAACGCCATGGGGTCCTGTTCATCCACCCCC
>NC_041389.1:247839518-247875753 GCF_002162155.2 Triticum dicoccoides
GTTAGCAGCAGTAGCGAAGGAATCGCTCGATCAGGTTCAGTTAACAGCCATCGATCGATCACTCGGGTTCAGTAATGCGTAGCCTGTAGTGCAGTCGCTCAGGTTCAGTTAGAGCCCAACGCCTCGCCCGGGTTCAGTTAGAGCCCAACACCTCGAACACACGCACGTACGTGTATGAGAGAAACGTGCATCGCTCGGCCCCGACCACCTACCGTAACCAGGAACACACCGATATTTTCCTCGCCCTCGCTTCTACCACGGTTTTTTCCGTCATGGACGGCCCAAAGAATGTCATGCAGCTGCGTCTCCGGCCCGCCCAAGATGAAAATCCCATTTTCTGTCATGATTTTTTGTCATAGAAGTAGGAGCCCACCACATCTATGATGATACCGGGTTTTGTCACAATTATCGTCATAGAAGTGTCATAAGTATGACAGAAATTTTTTTGGTTCGGCCCAAAATGTCACGGATGTGTCTTTTTTTTTGGAGTGTTGGCTCCTGCATATTCTACGAAGATCTTTATCGGTCGAACCGTTATGACAACATACGTAATTCCCTTCGTCCATCGGAATGTTACTTGCCCGAGATTCGATCGTTGGTATCTTCTTACCTAGTTCAATCTCATAACCAGCTAGTCTCTTTACTTGTTCTGTAATATATCACCTCGTGACTAACTCCTTAGTCATTTACTTGCAAGCTTATGATGTGTATTGCCGAGAGGGCCCAGATATACCTCTCCGATACTCGGAGTGACAAATCCTAATCTCGATCTATGCCAACTCAACAAACACCTTCAGAGATACCTGTAGAGCATCTTTATAATCACCCAGTTACTTGTGATGTTTGATAGCACACAAGGCATTCCTCCGGTATCCGGGAGTTTCATAATCTCATAGTCGAAGGAATAAGTATTTGACATGAAAAAAGCAATAGAAATAAAAATGAACGATCATTATGCTGACCTAATGGATGGGTCTTGTCCATCACATCATTCTCCTAATGATGTGATCCCGTTATAAAATGGCAACTCATGTCCATGTTTAGGAAACCTTAACCATATTTGATCAACAAGCTAGTCTAGTAGAGGCTCACTAGGGACACAATGTTTGTTTATGTATTCACACATGTATTTAAGTTTCTGATCAATACAATTGTAGAAATAATACTAAACCTTTATCATGAATAAGGAAATATAAAATAACAACTTTATTATTGCCTCTAGGGCATATTTCCTTCAGTCTCCCACTTGCACTAGAGTCAATAATCTAGTTCACATCGCCATGTGACTAACACCAATAGTTCACATCACCATGTGACCAACACCCAAAGGGTTTACTAGAGTCAACAATCTAGTTCACATCGCCATGTGATTAACACGCAAAGAGTACTAAGGTGTGATCATGTTTTGCTTGTGAGAGAGTTTTAGTCAACGAGTCTGCCAGAATCAGAGGCGTATGTATATTGCCAAATTCTATGTCTACAATACTCTGCATGGAGCTAGTCTAGCTAATTTCTCCCCCTTTCAATATGTATCCAGATTGAGACTCAGAGTCATCCAAATGGGTGACAATACTTGCGTCAATGTAACCCTTTACGATGAACTCTTTACCACCTCCATAACCGAGAAATATTCCTTAGTCCTTTTAGGTAACTAAGGATAATTTTGACCGTTGTCCAATGATCTACTCCTAGATCACCATTATACCCCCTTATTAAACTCATGGCAAGGTACACAATAGGTCTTGTACAAACCATGGCATACTTTATAGAACCTAGGGCTGAGGCATAGGAAATGACTTTCATTCTCTCTCTATCTTCTGTCATGGCCAGGCTTTGAGTCTCACTCAACTTGACACCTCGCAAACATAGGCAAGAACCCTTTCTTTGACTGGTCTATTTTGAACTTCTTCATTTTGCCAAGGTATATGCTTTGTGAAAGTCCTATTAAGCGTCTCTATCTATCCCTATAGATCTTGATGCCCAATATGTAAGCAGCTTCACCGAGGTCTTTCATTGAAAAATTCTTATTCAAGTATCCTTTTATGCTATTCAGAAATTCTGTATTATTTCTGATCAATAATATGTCATCCACATATAATATCAAAAATTCTACAGAGCTCCCACTCGCTTTCTTGTAAATACAGGCTTCACCATAAGTATGTATAAAACAGTATGCTTTGATCACCTCATCAAAGAGTATATTCCAACTCCGAGATGCTTGCACAAGTCCATAGATGGATCGCTAGAGCTTGCACACTTTGTTAGCACCTTTAGGATCGACAAAACCTTCTGGTTGTATCATATACAGTTCTTCTTTAATAAATCCATTGAGGAATGCAGTTTTGACGTCCAGTTTCCAGATTTCATAATTATAGAATGCGGCAATAGCTAACATGATTCGGTCTGGCTTAAGCATCCCTACGGGTGAGAAGGTCTCATCGTAGTCAATCCCTTAAACTTGTCGAAAACCTTTCACGATAAGTAGAGCTTTGTAGATGGTGACATTACCATCAACGCCTGTCTTCTTCTTGAAGATCCATTTATTCTGAATGGCTTGCCGATCATCACGCAAGTCCATACTTTTTTCTCATACATGGATCCTATCTCAGATTTCATGGCCTCAAGCCATCTGTCAGAATCTGGGCTTATCATAGCTTCTTCATAGTTTGTACGTTCGCCATGGTCTAGTAACATGACTTCCAGGACAGGATTACCGTACCACTCTGGTGTGGAACGAGCTCTATTCGACTTATGAGGTCCAGTAGTAACTTGATCTGAAGTTTCGTGAACATCATCATTAACTTCCTCTCAAGTTGGTGTAGGCATCACGGGAAGGATTTTCTCTAGTGTGATACTTTCCTATTTGAGAGAAGGTACAATTACCACATCAAGTTTTACTTTCATCTCACTCACTTGTTTCGAGAGAAACTCCTTCTCTAGAAAGGATCCATTCTTGGCAACAAAGATCTTGCCTTTGGATCTATGGTAGAAGGTGTACCCAATTGTTTCCTTAGGGTACCCTATGAAGATGCACTTCTCTGATTTAGGTTCGAGCTTATCAGGCTGAAGCCTTTTGACATAAGCGCCGCATCCCAAAACTTTAAGAAACGACAAGTTAGGTTTCTTGCCAAACCATAGTTCATACGGTGTTGTCTCAATGGATTTAGACAGTGCCCTATTTAACGTGAATGCGAGTGTCTCCAATGCATAACCCCAAAATGATAGTGGTGAATCGGTAAGAGACATCATAGAATGCACCATGTCTAATAAAGTATGGGTACGACGTTCGGTCACACCATTTCGCTGTGGTGTTCCAGGTGGCATGAGTTGTGAAATAATTCCACATTATTTAAAATAAAGGCCAAACTCGTAACTCAAATATTCGCCTCCGTGATCAGATCGTAGAAACTTTATTTTCTTGTTACGATGATTCCCACTTCACTCTGAAATTCTTTGAACTTTTCAAATGTCTCAGACTTGTGTTTCATCAAGTAGATATACCCATACCTGGTCAAAACATCTGTGATGGTCAGAAAATAACGATACCCGCTGAGATGTTCCAAGAGTTGAAGTTAATATTTCAAGCAAATGCCTGGGTTGAGAGATATGAAGTCTCCAACAAGTTCTATAGCTGCAAGATGGAGGAGAATAGTTATGTCAATGAACACATACTCAAAAGATCTGGGTACCATAATAACTTGACTCAACTGGGAGTTGATCTTCCATTTGATAATGTTATTGACAGAGTTCTTCAATCATTGCCACCAAGCTACAAAGGATTCATGATGAACTATAAAATGCAAGGGATGAACAAAATGATTCTTGAGCTCTTCCCAATGATTAAGGCCGTGGAGGTAGAAATCAAGAAGGAGCATCAAGTGTTGATGGTTAGCAAGACCACTAGTTTTAAGAAAAAGGGCAAGGGAAAGAAAGGGAACTTCAAGAAGAATGGCAAGCAAGTTGCCACTCCAGGGAAGAAGCCCAAAGCTGGACCCCAGCATGAAACCGAGTGCTTCTACTACAACGGAAATGCCATTGGAAGCAGAACAGCCCCAAGTATTTGGCGGATAAGATGGATGGCAAAGTGAACAAAGGTATATTTGATATACATGTTATTGATGTGTACCAACTAATGCTCGTAGTAGCGCCTCAGTATTTGATATTGGTTCGGTTGCTCATATTTGTAACTTGAAACAGGAGATATGGAATAAATGAAGATTGGCTAATGATGATGGGACGATGCGCGTCAGGAATGGTTCCAAGGTCAATGCGATCGACGTTGGCATGCTACCTCTACATCTACCTTTGGGATTAGTTTTAGACCTCAATAATTGTTATTGGGTGCCCGCATTGAGCATGAACATTAGTTTGGTTCTTGTTTATTGCGAGATGTTTATTCATTTAAATCAAAGAATAATGCTTATTCTATTTATATGAGTAATATCTTTTATGGTCATGCACCCTTGATGAATGGTCTATTCTTGTTGAATCTTGATCATAGTGATACACATATTAATAATATTGATGCCAAAAGATGCTAAGTTGATAATGATAGTGCAACATACTTGTGGCACTGTCATTTAGGTCATATTGGTGTAAAGCACATGAAGAAACTCCATGCAGATGGACTTTTGGAATCACTTGATTATGAATCATTTGATACTTGCGAACCATGCCTCATGGGCAAGCTGACTAAAACTCCATTTTCCAGAACAATGGAGCGAGCTAAGGACTTATTGTAAATAATACATACCTTTGTATGTGGTCCAATGAGTGTTGAAGCATGTGGCGGGTATCATTATTTTCTAACATCCACAGATGATTTGAGTAGGTATGGGTATATCCACTTGATGAAACACAGGACTGAAACATTTCAAAAGTTCAAAGAATTTCAGAGTGAAGCGGAGAATCATCGTAAGAAGAAATAAAGTTTCTACGATCTGACCATGAAGGCGAATATTTGAGTTATGAGTTTGGCCTTCATTTAAAACAATGTGGAATTGTCTCACAACTCGCGCCACCTGAAACACCACAATGTAATGGTGTGTCCGAATGTTGTAATCGTACTTTATTAGATATAGTATATTCCATGATGTCTCTTTCCGATTTACCACTATCGTTTTGGGGTTATGCATTAGAGACAGCTGCATTCATGTTAAATAGGGCACCGTCTAAATCCGTTGAGACAACACCGTATGAATTGTTGTTTGGCAAGAAACCTAAGCTGTCATTTCTTACAGTTTGGGGATGCGACGCTTATGTCAAAAGGCTTCAGCCTGATAAGCTCGAACCTAAATCAGAGAAGTGCGTATTCATAGAATACCCTAAAGAAACTATTGGGTACACCTTCTACCATAGATCCGAAGGCAAGATCTTTGTTCTACACCAGAGTGGTACGGTAATCCTGTTCTGGAAGTCATGTTATTAGACCAAGGCAAACCTACGAACTATGAAGAAGCTATGATGAGCCCAGGTACTGATAGATGGCTTGAGACCATGAAATATGAGATAGGATCCATGTATGAGAACAAAGTATGGACTTTGGTGGACTTGCCCGATGATCAGCAAGCCATAGAGAATAAATGGATCTTTATGAAGAAGACTGGCGCTGATGGTAGTGTTACTGTCTACAAAGCTCGACTTGTCGTGAAAAGTTTTCGACAAGTTCAAGGAGTTGACTACGATGAGACTTTCTCACCCGTAGCGATGCTTAAGTCTGTCTGAATCATGTTAGCAATTGCCGCATTTTATGATTATGAAATCTGGCAAATGGACGTCAAAACCGCGATCCTTAATGGATTTCTTAAAGAAGAGTTGTATATGATGCAACCAGAAGGTTTTGTTGATCCTAAAGGTGCTGACAAAGTGTGCAAGCTCCAACTATCCATCTATGGACTAGTGCAAGCATCTCGGAGTTGGAATATCCGCTTTGATGAGGTAACCAAAGCATATGGTTTTATACAGACTTACGGTGAAGCCTGTATTTACAAGAAAGTGAGTGGGAGCTGTGTACATTTCTGATATTATATGTGGATGACATATTATTGATTGGAAATGATATAGAATTTCTGGATAGCAGAAAAGGATACTTGAATAAGAATTTTTCAATGAAAGGCCTCGGTGAAGCTGCTTATATATTGGGTATCAAGATCTATAGGGATAGATTGAGACGATTGATAGGACTTTCACAATGCACATACCTTGGCCAAGTTTTGAATAAGTTCAAAATGGACCAGTCAAAGAAAGGGTTCATGCCTGTGTTACAAGGTGTGAAATTGAGTCAAACTCAAAGCCTGACACTGTAGAAGATAGAGAGAGAATGAAAGTCGTTCCCTATGCCTCAGCCATAGGTTATATCATGTATGATATGTTGTGCACCAGACCTGATGTGTGCTTTGCCATAAGTTTGGTAGGGCGGTACCAAAGTAATCCAGGAGTGGTTCACTGGACATCGGTCAAGAACATCCTAAAGTACCTAAAAAGGACCAAGGATATGTTTCTCGTTTATGGAGGTGACAAAGAGCTCATCATAAATGGCTATGACGAAGCTAGCTTAGACACTGACCCGGATGACTCCAAGTCACAAACAGGATACATATTTATATTGAATGGTGGGGCTGTCAGTTGGTGCAGTTCCAAGCAAAGGGTCGTGGTGTGGTCTATGTGTGAAGCAGAAAACATAGTTGCTTCATAAGCAGCAAATGAAGGAGTCTGGATGAAGGAGTTCATATCCGATTTGTGTGTAATACCTAGTTCATCGGGTCCAATGAAAATCTTTTGTGACAACATTGGAGCAATTGCCTTGGCAAAGGAATCCAGGTTTCACAAAAGAACCAAACACATCAAGAGACGCTTCAACTCAATTTGTGAATAGGTCAATGATGGAGACATAGAAGTTTGCAAAATACATATGGATCTGGATGTAGCAGACCCAATGACTAAACCTCTTCTAGGAGAAAAACATGATCAGCACCAAGACTCAATCAGTGTTAGATTCATTACAATGTAATCTAGATTATTGGCTCTAGTGCAAGTGGGAGACTGAAGGAAATATGCCCTTGAGGCAATAATAAAGATGTTATTTTATATTTACTTATTCATGATAAAGATTTATTATTCATGCTAGAATTGTATTGATTGGAAACTTAAATACCTGTTTGAATACATAACGAGATACCGTGTCCCTAGTAAGCCTCTACTAGACTAGCTCGTTGATCAAACATGGTTAAGGTTTCCTAACCATAGACACATTTTGTCATTTGATAACGGGATCACATCATTAGGAGAATGATGTGATGGACAAGACCCATCTGTCAGCTTAGCATATTGATCATTCAGTTTATTGCTATTGCTTACTTCAGGTCAAATACATATACCTTTGACTATGAGATTATGCAACTCCCGGATACCGGAGGAATGCCTTGTGTGCTATCAAACGTCACAACATAACCGGGTGATTGTAAAGATGCTCTACAGGTATCTCCGAAGGTGTTTGTTGGGTTGGCATAGATCAAGATTAGGATTTGACACTCCCAGTATGGGACAGGTATCTCTAGGCCCTCTCGGTAATACACATCATAAGCTTGCAAGCAAATGACTGAGGAGTTCATTACGAGATGATGTATTACAAATGGGTAAAGAGACTTGCCAGTAAAGTGTTTGAACCAGGTATGAAGATACCGACGATCGAATCTTGGGCAAGTAACATACCGATGGACAAAGGGAATTACGTATGTTGTCATAAGGTTCAACCGATAAAGATCTTAGTGGACTATGTAGGAGGAAATATGGGCATCCAGGTTCCGCCATTGGTTATTGACTAGCGAGGTGTCTCAGTCATTTCTATATAGTTCTCAAACCCGTAGGGTCCGCACACTTAACCTTCATTGACGATATAGTGTTATATGAGTTATATGATTTGGTGACTGAATGTTGTTCGGAGTCCCGGATGAGATCACAGACATGACGAGGAGCTCCAGAATGGTCCGGAGGTGAAGATTGATATATAGGACAATGATATTTGGAGACCAGAATAGTTTCGGAGTGCACCGAGTAGTCATCGGGTCACCTGAAGGAGTTCCGGACACCCCCGGTAAGTGTATGGGCTTAATGGGCCAAAGGAGGGGACAGACCAGCCCACTTGGGGGCTGGTGCGCCCCTCTACATGGTTGGCTGGCCCTAGAGGGAGGAAAGGGGAGAGCGGCCCCTCCTGCCTTTCCCTCCTCGGGAGAGAATAGAAAGGAGGGGGCGCCACCTCCTCCTTCCTTCCTGCCACACTCAAATAAGGAAAGGGGGGCGCCTCTTCGGAGAGACCCCAAGTAGGATTCGGCCTCCTTGGCGCGCCTCCTTGGTTGTTCCTCCCTCCCCCCACCTATATATATGTCGGAGTGGGGCGCCACACATAACCACGATAATCTCTTAGCCGTGTGCGGCGCCCCCCTCACCGTTTACACCCTCAGTCATATTTTCGTAGTGCTTAGGTGAAGCCCTGTGGAGATAGCATCACCATCACCGTCACCACACCGTCGTGTTGCCGGAACTCATTCACTACCTTGTCTTCTTGCTGGATCAAGAAGGCATGGACGTGACTGAGCTGAATGTGTGTTGAATGCGGAGGTGTCGTACGTTCAGTACTCAATTGATTGGATCGTGAAGAAGCTCGACTACATCAACTGCCTTACTAAACGTTTCCGCTTACGGTCTACGAGGGTACATAGACACACTCTCCCTTCTAGTTGCTATGCATATCCATGGATAGATCTTTTGTGTTCATAGAATTTTTTTTGTTTTCCATGCAACGTTTCACAACAATTTTATCATGTTAGCATGACATGACTCCGCATTTACCGCATAAATGTAAATCAGCAACACCCAGTTGTCAAACCAGGCAATTGGATCGTACTTCTAAGGCGCTTCAGAATTTTCAACCCCATGATGACCCACAATTATAGGGGATCAATTGTAGTCCTTTCGATAAGTAAGAGTGTCAAACCCAACGAGGAGCAGAAGGAAATGACAAGTGGTTTTCAGCAAGGTATTTTCTGCAAGCACTGAAATAATCGGTAACAGGTAGTTTGATAGCAAGATAATTTGTAGCGGACAAGTAACAGTAATAGTAAACAAAAGTGCAGCAAGTTATCCCAATCCTTTTGTGTCAAAGGACATGCCAAAACAGTCTCTTAGGATAAGCAAAGCGTTCTTGAGGGTACACAGGAATTTCATCTAGTCGCTTTCATCATGTTGGTTTGATATGTGGGTGGACCGGTGCTTGGGTGCTCTTCTTACTTGAAAAAACCTCCCACTTATGATTAACCCCCTCGCAAGCATCCGCAACTACAACAAAAGTATTAAGATAAAATCTAACCATAGCATTAAACATTTGGATCCAAATATGTCCCCTATGAAGTAGCGCATAAAATCATCTAATAACTACTCCATAATGCATTCCCTTAGGCCCAAATATGGTGAAGTGCCATGTAGTCGACGTTCACCACTAAGACAACATACATATCATCAAAATATTGAACACATATCAAGTTCACATGATTACTTGCAACCTGACTTCTCCCGTGACCTCAAGAACAAAAGTAACTACTCACAAATGATAATCATGCTCAAGATCAGAGGGGTATTAAATAGCATAATGGATCTGAACATATAATATTCCACCAAATAAACCATATAGTAATCAACTACGATATGTAATCAACACTACTAGTCAACCACATGTACCAACCTAAGGTTTCGGTACAAAGATTGAACACACGAGATGAACTAGGGTTTGAGGAGAGATGGTGTTGTTGAAGATGTGGATCGAGATTGGCCTCCCAAAGATGAGAGGATTGTTGGTGATGATGATGGCTTATATTTCCCACTCCGAGAGGGAAGTTCCCCTAGTGGAATCGCTCCGCCGGAGGGCAAAAGTGCTTCTGCCCAAGTTCCACCTCGAGACGACGGTGCTCCATCTCGAAAGTCCTCTCCTTTTTTTCCGGACAAAATGACCTATATACTTGAAGATGGGCACCTGAATTGGTTTGGGCTTAGCACAACCCACCACTGCGCGCCTGGGGGGCCTAGCGTGCCCTGGTGTCTTTTACTACCAGGTGGACCCCTCTGGTAGTTATTTGCTCCAGTATTTTTTGTATATTGCAAAATAATAATCCATAAATTTTCATCTCATTTGGAGATGTGGAGAATAGGTAACTCTGACATAGCTTTTCAGGTCCAGAATTCCAGCTGCCGGCATTCTCCCTCTTTGTGCAAACCTTGCATATTATGAGAGAAAAGGCATTAGAATTACTCCATAAAGCGTTAGTATGCATAAAACATTATAAATAACAATAGGAAATCATGATGGAAAATGGACATATCAACTCCTCCAAGCTTAGACCTCGCTTGTCCTCAAGCGAAAACCAAAATCGAAAAACATGTCCACATGCTTAGAGAGAGAGGTGTCGATAAAAACAAAATATGGACATAGAAGCATCATGCTTGTTATTATAACAGCAAAGAACTTTAGTAATAAAACTTTATCATATAACTTCTAATGAACAATTAACAATTCATCACAACATTGAAGTGAAAGCATAAACTCTATTGAAAACCAACAAACTATGCTCACAGCCAACTTTGCAATTACAATTCATCATATTCTCTGGAAGGGTCTTGTATCAGAGCCTTTTGGTAAGTCCCCATACTCAACCATCATTTAATCTTCTATGATTGCTAACACTCACAGCATAACCATGAGGAAAAAGTTTCAACCGTACACATAGAAAGATTGGGGCTTATAGTTTCGCCTCCCAACGTATTCACCTCAAGGGTGATGTCAACAATAATAATTCATGCTCACTCATATCCAACTGGATATATGTGCCTAGATCTTTCCTCACCACATGATGCTTACAAAAAGAGAAAATAAAAATGAATAGGGAAGAATGCTTTGACTCTTGCATAAAAGTAAATACATAAAAGTAAAAGATAGGCCCTTCGCAGAGGGAAGTAGAGGATGTCATGTGCTTTTAGGTTTGTATGCCAAATCCCTTAATGCAAAAGAACATCATGTTATATCGCCCCTTATGATAGCAACCTTTATGCAGTCTGTCGCTTTTATTACTTTGCCATCACAAGTTCATACAAACTCTCAATTTTCTCTTACACTAAATGATCAAACACATTCAGAAGCAATTTTTATTGCCTTATTGTACCAATGACAACTTACTTGAAGGATCTTTATCAATCCATAGGTAGGTATGGTGGAATCTCGAAATAAGATTTTGGGTTTAAGGGTTTTTTGATGCACAAGTAGTATCTCTACTTAGTGTGTAATTTTGGGCTAGCAAATACATTGAGCAAGCACCACATGTTGAAGGATCTGTGACAATATAACTTCTATGTGAATATGAACAAACATAAATCATTACGTTGTCTTCCTTGTCCAACGTCAACAATTTTGGCATATAAAAATTAATGGGGGCTCACAATCATAAAAGATGTCCAAGATAGTGTATTTGCATGTGAATTTTCTCTTCCCTTATTAATTCTTTCATGAATTGCATCATTACCAATGCTATGTTTGTCAACTTTCAACAAATTTACCACTTGTACTTTTCCTTATGGGATGTCATTACTTATTTCGTTATTTTCTTTTCTTTTTATTGAAACAAAAAGGTAAAGAAACCAAACTCAAACTACTCTTTATTATATATCGCGCAGACGATTACATAGATAGAGAGATCACTAAGCAAGCACTCGAAAATAGATCGAACTAAACTTTTATTCAACTAATTCTTAGGATAACTGAAGATTGAACTAAGATAGATAAAGGCAAACAAAGTGGTGGTGATATGATACCGGTGCGCCTCCCCCAGGCTTGGCACAAGCTAAGGGGAGTACCCATACCATGTACTCAAGTCTCCTTTGGTGGGGAAGATGATGATGGTGATGGTGATGCAGTGTCACACTTCAGGCTCAGGAGGTATTCCAATCTATGAATGATGCTCCAGAGGGCGATGATTTTCTCTTGCAACAGGATATTTCATGAGTGAGATATTTATTTTGAACACGATCTGTTTCATTGGTCTTAAAGGCTTCAATTTCAGTAGGGGTAAAATGATTGTAGTATGGTTGAAGGGTATCTTCTTCTGCTGCTGCTGGAATGGACTGCCCTATTGCTGGAGCTTGATCTCCCGTAGCTTCCTTGACCTTGTCCCCCTTGATGGTTTCCTTTGCTTCCTCTCTCTTCGGTTCTATCTTCATGAACCAAGCATCATCTTTTACTTTGTTGGAGGAGGGAGAGGACATTATGCTTGGCTTGGCTGATCTAACAGAAAACAACAAGAAACAAGAACAACAGATTTCTTTGTGATACGGTGGTCCATACGCTTCGGGGGGTATATAAAGATTTTTTATCTTGGGAAACAAGAAAACCAGAGGAAAACGGAGTCGGGAAGGTTCTCGAGATGGGCACGACCCAGCTGGGCGCGCTAGGAAAGGCACGCGCCCCCTGCTGTCTTGTGCCCTCCTCGGTTGCCTTCCTAGTTGTTTCTTATTTTCCTAATTTTTGTAATATTCTAAAACTGACAGAAAATATTTTTGCTGAATTTTTAGAGTCCGTTTACTTACGATATCACGTACGTCCTCTTTTTTAGGATTCTGGAGTGTTTTGGAAGGTTTCTTTTATGTGTTCCTCCTGTGTCATGGTTTGGATAATATTTGTTTCAACATTAATAGGTGTACCTGAGATATAGTGTTTAATTGTTTGCCAATTGACCACCTTCGGGTTAGTACCTTCAGCATTATTAATTTTGATAGCTCCAGAGAGATAAACCTCTTCAATAATATATGGTCCTTCCCATTTGGAAAGAAGTTTTCCTACAAACAATCTAAATCGAGAGTTTTACAAAAGAACATATTCACTCACTTTCAATTCCCACTTTTTGATTCTTTTGTCATGCCATCTTTTAACTTTTTCTTTAAACAATTTGTCATTTTTATAAGCTTGGGTCCTCCATTCATCTAGTGAGCTAATATCAAATAACCTCTTCTCACCGACAAGTTTGAAATCATAATTAAGTTCTTTAATGCCCCAATATGATTTATGTTCTAACTCAAGAGGCAAATGACAAGCTTTTCCATTAACCATTTTATAAGGATACATACCCATAGGATTTCTATAAGTTGTTCTATAGCCCAAAGTGCATCATCCAATTTCTCAAACCAATTCTTTCGGGACCTATTGATACTCTTTTGTAATATTAGTTTTATTTCTCTATTGCTAAT
Organism: Triticum dicoccoides; assembly: GCF_002162155.2. Lineage (NCBI taxonomy): Eukaryota > Viridiplantae > Streptophyta > Magnoliopsida > Poales > Poaceae > Triticum > Triticum dicoccoides. The sequence goes on from NC_041389.1 coordinate 247,852,800, forward strand.
TTCAAATTGACCACTAGATTGAGGATGATAGGGTGATGCAATTCTATGGTTAACATCATATTTAGCAAGCATTTATGGAAAGCACCATGAATAAAGTGTGAACCACCATCAATCATTAAATATCTAGGGACTTTAAACCTTGGGAAAATAACTTCTTTAAGCATTTTAATGGAAGTGTTATGATCAGCATTACAAGTTGGAATAGCTTCTACCCACTTAGTAACATAATCAACAACAACCAAAATATGTGTATACCCAGTAGAGGAAGGGAAATGTCCCATATAATCAAAACCCTAAACATCAAATGGTTCAACAGCAAGTGAATAATTCATAGGAATTTCCTGACGCTTACCGATATTACCTATCATTTGGCATTCATCACAAGATAAAACAAACTTATGGGTATCCTTGAAGAGAGTAGGCCGATAAAGACCAGATTGCAATACATTGTGAGTAGTTCTATCTCCCGCATGATAAATAAGCTTCGGAGTGACATTTCCGTAGGATTTGTTCCTGTTCATGCTCGGGTACACAACATCTAAGAATACCATCTACTCCTTCTTTATAAAGATGTGGGTCATCCCAAAAGTAATAACTTAAATCATATAAGAATTTTTTTTCTTTTGTTGGTATGTGAAACTAGGTGGTATATATTTAGCAACAATTTAATTAGCATAGTCAGCATACCAAGAGTGTTATGAGAAACATTTATTGCAGCTAGTTGTTCATCAGGAAAGCTATCATCAATAGGTAGTGGGTCATCAAGAATATTTTCTAACCTAGACAAGTTATCAGCTACGGGGTTCTCAGCTCATTTTCTCTCAGTAATATGTAAATAAAATTCTTGTAGCAAAAGAACCCACCTAATGAGTCTAGGTTTAGCATCTTTCTTTTCCATAAGATATTTTATAGCGGCATGATCAGTGTGAACAATTACTTTGGAATCAACAATGTAAGATCTAAATTTTTCACAAGCAAACACGACTGCTAAAAATTCTTCTTCAGTAGTAGCATAATTTCTTTGGGCATTGTCTAGAGATTTGCTAGCATAATGAATAACATTTAATTTCTTATCAACTCTTTCTCCTAGAACAGCACCAACAACACAATCACTAGCATCACACATAATTTTAAAAGGCAAGTTCCAATCAGGTGGTTGAACAATAGGTGCGGAAGTTAAGGCTTTCTTAAGTGTTTCAAGGGCTTCTACACAATCATCATCAAAACCAAATGGAACTTCCTTTTGTAAAAGATTTGTAAGAGGCCTAGAAATTTTAGAGAAGTCTTCAATAAACCTCCTATAGAAACCAGGATGACCAAGGAAACTACGAATACCTTTAATATCTTTAGGACATGACATTTTCTCAATTGCATCGATTTTAGCTTTATGGACCTCAATACCTCGTTCAGAAATTTTATGCCCCAAGACAATACCTTCATTAACCATGAAGTGGCACTTCTCCCAATTCAAGACAATATTAGTTTGCTCACATCTCTGAAAAACTCAATCAAGGTTGCTTAAGCAATCATCAAAAGAAGTTCCATAAACAGAAAAATCATCCATGAAAACATCAACAATCTTTTCACAAAAATCAGAGAATGTAGCATTCATACATCTTTGAAAGGTAGCAGGTGAATTGCATAAACCAAAAGTCATATGCCTATAAGCATAAGTTCCAAAAGGGCAAGCAAATGCAGTTATCTCTTGATCAGGTTGTGAAACAGGCAATTGAGAGAAACCAGAATATCCATCAAGAAAACAAAAGTGTGTGTGCTTAGATAGTGTTTCTAGCATTTGATCAATAAAAGGCAGAGGGTAATGATCTTTTCTAGTTGCTTCAATTACTTTTCTGAAACCAATTACCATTCCATAGCCAGTGACAATTCTTTGTGGAATAAGTTCATTTTTATCATTAGTAACAACAGTAATACCATCCTTCTTAGGGATATAATGAACGAGACTTACCCATCTACTATCAGCTATGAGATAGATTATACCAGCTTCCAGAAGCTTCAATATTTCAGTTCTTACCACTTCTTTCATCTTAAGATTCAAACATAGTTGGTGATCAACAACGGGTTTAGCATCAGGTTCCATATTAATCTTGTGCTGACGGAGAGTGGGACTAATGCCCTTAAGACCATCAAGAGTATATCCAATAGCTGCATGGTGCTTCTTCAGAGTTTTCAATAATATTTCTTCTTCATGTTCTGAAAGGTTAGCACAAATAATAACATGATATATCTTTTTCTCATCGAGATAAGAATACTTCAAAGTGTCTGGCAATTGATTTAATTCAAGCACAGGATCACCTTTAGGTGGAGGAGGACCTCCTAGAGTTTCAATGGGCAAATTATGCTTAAGCAGAGGTTGTTGTTCAATAAATATTTTTTCTATTTCATTTCTTTCATGCAAGTGCATATCGCTTTCATGGTCGAGCAAATATTGTTCTAGTGGATCAGTAGGAGGCATGGTAATAGAAGCAAGACCAATTGTTTCATCCTTACTAGGTAATTCTTTATCACGGGGTCTACTAAACTTAGAGAAATTAAATTCATGACACTCATCACCAAACCTAACACTGATAGTTTCTTTATGACAATCTATAGTAGCATTGACAGTGTTCAAGAAAGGTCTACCAAAGATAATGGGACAAAAGTCATCCTGTGGGGAACCAAGAACTAGAAAATCAGTAGGATATTTTATTTTCCCACACAAGACTTCAACATCTCTAAAAATCCCAAGTGGTGTGATGGTGTCTCTATTGGCAAGTTTAATAGTAACATTTGTGTCTTCTATTTTAGCGGGTGCTATGTCATCCATAATTTCTTGGTATAGGGTAAAAGGAATAGCACTCACGTTGGCACCTAAGTCACATAAACCATGATAACAATGATCTCCTATTTTAATTGAGACAACATGCATGCCAACAACATCCTATGTTTCTCCTTTTCATCGGGCTTAGCAATTCTAGCAGCTTCATCACAGAAGTAAATAACATGCCCATCAATATTTTCTACCATGAGATCTTTAACCATAGCAACACTAGGTTCTACTTTAATTTATTCTAAGGGTCTAGGTGCTTTAATATTACTTTTGTGAACCAAACTTGAAACCTTAGCATGTTCCTTTATCCTAACATGGAAAGGTGGTTTTTCAATATAAGCAGTAGGCACAACTGGATCAAAATTGTAATTAATAGTTTCATATTTAGCTATTACTGGTTCTTTAATTTCTTATTTAATAGAGGAATGATATTTGAACCACTTCTCTTTAGGGAGATCAACATGATCAGCAAATGATTCACAGAAGGAGGCTACTATCTCAGAGTCAAGTTCATATTTAGTGCTAAACTTGTGAAAAGCATCGGTATTCATAAAAGATTTAACACAATAAAAATCAAGCTTAATGCATGACTCTTTACCTTTGTCGACTTTCCAATCTTTAGAGTTGCATTAATTTCTTTCTAAAAGATCCCACCTGAATTCATTAGTCTTCTTCATAAAAGAACCAGTACAAGAAGTATCGAGCATGGATTGACCATCACAAGAAAGCTGAGCATAAAAATTCTGAATGATAATTTCTCTAGAGAGCTCATGATTGGGGCATGAATATAACATTGACTTAAGCCTCCCCCAAGCTAGAACAATATTTTCTCCTTCACGAGACCAAAAATTATATATATAATTCCGATCACGATGAACGGGATGCATACGATAATTTTTTTTGATGGAATTCCAATTTTAATCGATTCCAGTTCCAAGATCCAATATCATCGCATAGCCTATACCATGTCAATGATTTTCCCTTCAAAGATAAAGGGAAAACCTTCTTCTTAACTACATCTTTGGGTAAACCTGCAAGCTTAAACAATCCACATATATCAAGTGCATATCAGGATGTTCGGTTCCATCTCCTGCATAAGGATTAGCTAGCAATTGTTCTACCATACGCAAAGGAATTTCATATTCAATATTTTCAGTAGGTGCAGTTGGTTGAGGGGCAACTAATTGTGGTTCCTATCGAGGTGAAGATACCCCTAACAAACCCCTCAAAGGATTGTTTTCCAACAAGGAGTGAAATTTGTGGATTGTTTAAGCTTGCAGGTTTAGTCGATGACCCACAAGTATAGGGGATCAATCATAGTCCTACTGATAAGTAAGAGTGTCAAACCCAACAAGCAGCAGAATTAAATGACAAGTGGTTTTCAGTAAGGTATTTTCTACAACCACTAAAATAGCTGGTAACAGGTAGTTTGATAGCAAGATAATTTGTAACAGACAAGTAAGGATAATGGTAAATAAAGTGCAGCAAGGTAGCCCAATCCTTTTGTGGCAAAGGACAGGCCAAATGGATTCTTATGATAAGCAATGTGTTCTTGAGGGTACACGGGAATTTCATCTAGTCACTATCATCATGTTGGTTTGATTCGTGTTCGCTACTTTGATAATTTGATATGTGGGTGGACCGGTGCTTGGGTGTTGTTCTTACTTGAACAAACCTCACACGTATGATTAACCCCCTCGTAAGCATCCGCAACTACGAGAAAAGTATTAAGATAAAATCTAACCATAGCATTAAACATTTGGATCCAGATCGGTCTCTTACGAAGTAGCGCATAATCTAGGGTTTAAGCTTCTGTCATCTAGAAACCCATCATCTAATAACTACCCCACAATGCATTCCCTGAGGCCCAAATATGGTGAAGTGCCATGGTCGACGTTCACATGACACCACTAAGACAACATACATATCATCAATGTATCAAACACATATCAAGTTCACGTGATTACTTGCAACATGACTTATCCCGTGACCTCAAGAACAAAAGTAACTACTCACAAATGATCACTACAAGAAATATGTCAACTTGTGACCTTCTGTCAGTGACCCTGGAAGAATTGGTCATAGATCTATGACCATTTCAGACCAATTGGTCAAAAGCTGTTCGGGGGGCTCCAAACCCTAAACCATTGCGACCATTTTGGTCAGAAAGGTCGTAATTTCCTTACACGAAATGGTCATAAAGCAAATAGCGCTAGTCCGCTGCCTTATTTCTAGTTGTTAACGACCAATATAGATGGTCATAGCCTTGTAAATTGTGGTGGGTTGCGATGACTAGGCGCCATCTCATCAGTTTTGCCTATGTGTCATGTCCATGTGGCAGTTTTTGCCCTAGGTTGTGAAGCAACCTATATTTCTGTCATTCCCAAAATTCCCAAACAAATCTCATAAATTCTTTGGGTCATATCTTCGTCAAATATGTAAAAACCTTCCTTTCCTAGTTCAAAAATAATTCAAAAATATTCATTTTCCTATTCTGTTCAGAACAACAGTTTGTGAAGGAAGTACCACTTTGGCATGTCCAAATAGTATCCATTTTCTACAGTGCTTTCCTATGCCCAAATAACCATCCTCCACCAAATGCCAGCTCAATCCATTCATTATTTTGAGCCGAGCTTCAACATTCGTATTTATGTCTAGTGTGGTGGTTTGCAAAGCAAGTACCACCTAGGCTCCTCCTTTTGAGCTGAAAATTTGTGAAGACGGTCTTCTTAGTAACTGATCATCCTCAGCCAAAACTCACGGCCATTAGCCATGTACATTTCCCGTACCGCTAATCAAACACTTGGCTGCTTATTCATGTTTAAGCATCGATCGGTCTCCTCGTGAGAATCTTATGTTGTGATTTTCTTCCTAGCACCTACCTGGGGAGTTCCCAAACTACTAGACATGCCTAGGCCGCCCAGAACACATGGCAACGCCGCGGTCACGCGGTGACCACGCGGCGGGCATGCGAGCTTACGCACTCTAGAGTTGGGGCCCTCGGCCACCGTCGAAACCTCGATGTCTCTCCATCAAACCATGTATTTCTGATTAAATAGGTACTTATGTAACTAGAAATGATTTTTGAAAAAAAAATAGCAAACTATGAGGCAGCTGCAATTCAAATTTGACCCGCTTCCAGCTGAATCGGCGGAAATTTGTCTTTTTCACGAGAGGTGGATCAAAACTTTTTACACCCAACCATTTGGTAAATTGTGCATTAAATATGTCCTAGTATTTTAGAAAAATGATTTGGTCCAATTTTGCAACAATTATTTGGTAGTTCCTTCACAAAAAAACCTCCTTTCGGGCACTCGAAAAATGAAAAATGGTTTTTTCGTCCATAGAAAATGAAAACTTCCTTAGGCAACATTATTTGCCATTCCAATATGCACCCTTGTGCACAATATGAGATCATTTGAACAAACTATGCCACGAATGTGGCCATAAGTTTGATCATTTGCCTTGAAAGTCATGAATCTTGAGAGATGATAGCTCATTTCTGAGAACACTTTTTTAAAATAATTATCGTATTACAAGTTTGTTATTTTTCCTGGGAACTTGGCCACATATAATGACACAATGCGAAGGTTTCCCAATTTTTTGATTTTTTTTGAATTTTTTATGCCCGTTTCAAAATGCGGTCAAAATGGCGGGAATGACCGTTCCTAGCTAGTTGTTGAATCTTGGAATTTTTATGGTGTTTCTCTGATTAAATAGGTACTTATGTACCTAGAAATGATTTTTGGAAAAAATAAATAGCAAACTATGAGGCAGCTGCAGTTCAAATTTGACCCGCTTCCAGCTGAATCGGCGGAAATTTGTCTTTTTCATGAGTGGTGGATCAAAACTTTTTACACCCAACCATTTGGTCAATTATGCATTAAATATGTCCTAGTATTTTAGAAAAATGATTTGGTCCAATTTTGCAACAATTATTTGGTAGTTCCTTCACAAAAAAAACCTCCTTTCGGGCACTCGGAAAATGAAAAATGGTTTTTTCGTCCAAGGAAAATGAAAATTTCCTTAGGCAACATTGTTTGCCATTCTAATATGCACCCTTGTGGACAATATGAGATCATTTGAACAAACTATGCCATGAATGTGGCCATAAGATTGATCATTTGGGTTGAAAGCCATGCATCTTCACGCTTGATAGCTCGTTTCTGAGAACACTTTTTTTTAAATAATTGCCGTATTACAAGTTTGTTATTTTTCCTGGGAACTTTGCCACATATAATGACACAATGCGAAGGTTTCCCAATTTTTTGATTTTTTTTGAATTTTTTATGCCCGTTTCAAAATGCGGTCAAAACGGCGGGAATGACCGTTCCTAGCTAGTGGTTGAATCTTGGAATTTTTTTGGTGTTTCTCTGATTAAATAGGTACTTATGTACCTACAAATGATTTTTGGCAAAAATAAATAGCAAACTATGAGGCACCTGCAGTTCAAATTTGACCTGCTTCCAACTGAATCGACGACAATTTGTCTTTTTCACCAGAGGTGGATCAAAACTTTTGACACCCAACCATTTTGTCAATTGTGCATTATATATGGCCTAGTATTTTATAAAATTGATTTGGTCCATTATTGCAACAATTATTTGGTAGTTCCTTCACAAAAAACTCATTTTGGGCACTCGGAAAATGAAAAATGAATTTTCCATGCAAAGAAAATGAAAACTTCCTTAGGCAACATTGTTTGGAATTCCAAGATGCCCCCTTGTGCATAATATGAGATCATTTGAATAAACTATGCCAAGAATATGGCCATAAGATTGATCATTTGGCTTGAAAGCCATGAATCTTCACGCATGATAGCTCGTTTCTGAGAACACTTTTTTAAAATAATTTCTGTATTACAAGTTTATTATTTTTCCTGGAAACTTGGTCACATATGATGACACAATGCGAAGGTTTTCCATTTTTTTTTATTTTTTTTGAATTTTTTATGCGCGTTTCAAAATGCGGTCAAAACGGCGGACTTGACAGTTCCTAGCTAGTGGTTGAATCTTGGATTTTTTTTGGTATTTATCTGATTAAATAGATACTTATGAACCTAGAAATGATTTTTGGAAAAAATAAAGAGCAAACTACGAGGTAGCTACAGTTCAAATTTGACCCGCTTCTAGCTGAATCGGTGGGAATTTGTATTTTTCACGAGAGGTGGATCAAAACTTTTTACACCCAACCATTTGGTCAATTGTGAATTAAATATGTCCTAGTATTTTAGAAAATTGATTTGGTACAATTTTGCAACAAATATATGGTAGGTCCTTCACAAAAAAACCTCATTTCGGGCACTCAAAAAAAAAGATTAAAAATAGATAGAAAATCATAAATGCATAGAAAATGTGCTCATCCATAAAATATGGTCTAACTTGAGTGAAAATTTGTGTGATGCCTTTTTGCAAAATAGTTTTGATAGCTACTTCACAAAATCCCTCTATTTTTAGTACTTGAAAACTATTTTAGATCACTGATTTTCTGAACTAATCAAAACTCTTCCCACGGATCGATGACATGGCGCCCATCCAGCCATCCATCCATACATATCTCCACATCCGTCCATCCATCTATCTACAGAAAAAAAGGAGATACCCCCTCCCCCCGCAGCCCAAACCCTAGATTAGATCCCCCATCACACCCCTCCTCCATGCTCCCAATGTCCCCGTCGCCGCCGCCCCCTCCTCCCCGTACCCGCCCCCTCCCGATCCAGTCCTCTCCCACCCACCGCCGACCTCGCCGTCCTCCTTACCCACCACCGCCGACCTCGTGCCTCCCTCCCCTCTCCGCATCTCTCGACCACCTCTACGTCCGAGGAGATCGAGCGAGCGCCCGAGTGCGCCCGTCCTCGCAGCCTCCTCCCAGGATTCCCCGCACCCGAGCCCCAAGAGAGGAGCTCCTCTTGTGTTTTTGCATGCCGCCGCCGGCGACCACCAGCCACAGCTTGCCGGAGCCAGCAGATGAGTGCCACCCTTCTTCTCTGTTCTCTTCTTCCCGTGCTCTCTTTCTTCCTCCTTTCTCTCTCTCACACATCTCGATTTCTCTCTCTGCCTTGGATCTTCAGCCGGAAGGGCGCCTCGGGCTTCTCCTAGGCCTCCACCGTCGACCATGTCACCGCCGGCATCTCCGCGTCCTGCCTCACCGCAATAGTCACGGGTGTGTCGAGCGTGATCGGCGCGGAGACGGCACGGGTGCTGGCGGCACGCAGGGCCCACGTCGTCATGGCCATCCGCAACCTCGCCGCCGCAGAGGACGTGCGTCAGGCCGTCCTCGCCGAGTCCCCCGCCGCCAGCCTCGACCTCATGGAGCTGGACCTCTCCTCCCTCGCCTCCGTCCGCAAGTTCGTCGGTGACATTGACGCCACCGGCCTCCCCCTCAACATCCTTGTGTAAGGCAGCAGCCCCTCTCCTAATCCCCACACCACTACCTAATCCCCAGACCACTACTTACTTGCAATCATGCGGATCCACTATTGCGATTTGTGAGGACCATCCATTCATTCAGGTTCAGGTTCAGTTTTAGTTAGCCATTAAATTCTTCTATCCAGCGTGCGTGCTGAATATGTTCTCCACTGTCAAGGATTTATTTATTGTCTTGTTAACTTCTAGCTACCTGCTGCTTGCGTTGCATTGCATTGCATTGTGTGTCAAGTGATTAATCAGCGCGCGTGCTGAATATGTTCTTCACTGTCTAGGATTTTCTGCTGTGTTTTTTACTTGTAATAAATACTATTAAAGTAGCCAGCCACTGGGATCTGAAGTTGCAATGCCAAGTTGCAATTAGCTGGGATGTGTAGCGTGGCTGGCTTGTGTTGATTGGTTTTGAGATATAATTGGAAACTGATTGTGTGTCAGTACAACAAACGTGATAATTTTTTTAATAGCAAACATACTGATGGAAGTGTCCTTCCATACGTGATTCTAATTTGCACTTCTCGGTCAGAGGCATCTCCAGTACGTGACACACTTTGGACGTGCAAACGAATATGTGCGTGTTTCACATATTACGTGAGCAAATTTTGTTAGTTCTCGGCCATTATAATTAGGATCCACAGCTTGTTTGCCTCGCTTTGCTAGGCTATTTGGGAACATGCTTCTGAATATTTGCAGATTCTGAACATGCAAGCAAATATGCAGGAGTAAACAAGTTCTTGCAGTAGATATTGTAAGTGTTTGTTCTGAACATGTACTGTCACCGAAGATATTGCAAGTGGTCTGACAAGATTTTCTTAATTTGCAAGTTTAGTTACTTTTCCAGTTAATTAACTAGACATCTTGGAGTAGTTAGAAAGTCATGAATTATTTGCAGAAATTTGTAGAAGTATTGTACTCCAGTGTGCATTACTTACATAAACTTGCTTGCAAGCTTATTTTCTGACTTTCATATTCTAAAACTGAAAAAGCTTAGTTAAATTCTATTAAGTTTTAGTAATATTCAGTGGAGTGGAGTGTTTACTGTAAATTTTGAACATCACTTTCCCTTGCTATTAACTGCTGTAGCATTAGCAGTAGTTTTACTGCAGTACTGCTTGAACTACTCCAAGCATTAGGAGTATTGTAAAGCGAGTAAATGGAGGGCGAGGAATTTTTACTGCAATGTAGGATTGCACAAGGAGTTGTTAGTAGTTGATCATCACTATTGCTAAAAGCTATTGCCTGATATAATATAAGTATGAGCACTCAACCATTGTACAACTTTATGCATATTTGTTTTGTATTTTTTTATAAATGATGATAGTTTGTGCAAGATGTTCACATGTTATTTTATTTTTTGACTAAATTCTCTTATGCCCTTGAATTAGCTTGACCCAGAACAATAGCATCCTTGATGCGTACTGACCTTCACCTTGTTATTTCTCTTGCAGACTCGAAGGAGACTATACGCAAGGCTCTTCGGTTGTGAGAGTGTCCAGGGGTCCTGGGTGCGGCTAATGCCTATATCTGTGGCCGCACTTGACACTGCCCTCTCTTTAAGGGCACATATCATTTTTTATAACTCTGCTATCTTTTCCCAAGTCTTTATTATCTTGCCTAGCCTTGTACTGATATGTATTTGTTTGATGCTAATTACCCAAGTTAATGCATGATGTTAAGGATAACCTGAGAACACTTGCCTAAGTTTATAAGATATGCATGTGACAGTTCAAACCTACTTTGCTGCTCTTTCAATGCTTTTGCTGCTGTACTGTGCTTCTCTAGTTGTTTGAATGCTTCTGCTGCTAGCCTGCTAGACTGCTACTAGCTTGAATAGGTGTGCACTTGTGCTGGTGGTGGTGCTGCTTGTGTTGTTGCTGCTAATTAAATGCTTATACTCATGCTGCTGTTGATTAAATTCTTATGTTGTTGTTGCATGCTTATGCTATTGATTCAATGCTTTAGAAATTGATTGAATTGAACCTATTGTAATTCTTCCTGTTATACTCATATTTAATTTTTGGGTTTCTAGTTGATTTTTTAGTCTGTTATATACGGTTCATCTTCAATTTCTTCTGTAACCTGCTTGGAGCTTAGAATACACAACCCAACTACTCTCATATACAACTAAGACCGATGATTCATGCTCAATTCTGTATATGTATGTATGACCAGTAAAGTTGGAAGATCCAAATTAATATTAAAGTTAATATGCTCAATTTTGTACCATATTCATGCTCATGCATCACTAGTTACTGCTTTTTTGCTTGGTCTATTTTGGCTCAGAACCTAAGTATACCAAAACTAATTAAACAATTTCTCCAACTTACCAAAATAGTCATAATTGTCTCCTGCCTTATGATGTTAGTCTCTGTGCACTTACTAGTATTGTTAGTTGAATGGATGGTCGTGGTAGTAGAATAGGATTTTTCTTTAGGTGGGTGTTATAGTGATGTTCATTTTATTACCTAAATTTGTACCAATGTACCATGCAGGTATGTATAGATTACTATTGTAGAACAACATCAGGTTAATCTATTGCATTCAAGTTGTTGGAAGTTTTGTTATGCCATGCTTAGTGTTTACTGAAATGGGGCATTTGGTCTCTTGAAAGATTATTATTTACTTCTAGTGTATTTCACTAATTGTTTTTCTAGATCAGGATCTAATGTCGTCGGGGCTGCTGCTGCTGTGACAGAAGATGAAGAAGCTTGGAGATGCGTGCCACAGTTTTAGTTGACATATATCTACCGATGTACCTGTTTAATTGTATATGCACTTGTTTAAGTTGCTTGAAGATGAACAACATCAGTAGTGCTGGTGTATCTCTGTTTTTGATTGTACGTGCATTTGTTGGACGTGTAGACGTGTATGTTCAAGTGTGTATGTGTATTTGGCTGGATTATTTCTGGATTTAATCAGTTAATTGAGATATTTATTGATTTTTTGCTGTTCAAGTGTGTAAATTTAAATCTGTGAACGAAATAGACCAAATGGGCTCTAAATAGGCTGCGACCCAAACTATAGCGGATCAAAATATTGTGCATTTTGGAAAATCAGAAAAATAGGCTTATTGAAATGATTTGCAAAAGGCCATGCCCTAGAAAATAAAAGGCCAAATTGTTGGGCCAGGCCCATGCTGCTAGAGAAAATTAACAGAAAAAATACATTAAAAAGGCCGAATTGTTGGGCTAGGTCCAAATCGAATTGGACCGGGCTGAATCTTGTGCCACATCAGCTTGCCACGCTGGATGCCTACGTGGCCTGGGGAGGTTGCTAGTGACCAAAACGCCACAGTGGACATATTTTGGTCATAAACGTCTTCGACCATTCCAGAAGAAAGGTCGCTATAGTCAGTTTATGACGGCCAGCTTTTGACCTTCTGTTTTTGGTCAAAAAAAGGTCGCAAATGGAAATTTGTGACCTTTTATTGACCAATAGTGGTGGTCACAAGTTGACATATTTCTTGTAGTGGATAATAATGCTCAATATCAGAGGGGCATTAAATAGCATAATGGATCTGAACACATAATCTTCCACCAAATAAACCATATAGTAATCAACTGCAAGATGTAATCAACACTACTAGTCACCCACAGGTACCAATCTGAGGTTCCGGTACGAAGATTGAACACAAGAGATGAACTAGGGTTTGACAGGATATGGTGCTGTTGAAGATGTGGATGGACATTGGCCTCCCAAATATGGGAGGGTTGTTGGTGATGATGATGGCTTCAATTTCCCCCTCTGGGAGGGAAGTTCCCCCGGCGGAATCGCTTCGCCGGAGGGCAAAAGTGCTTCTGCCCAAGTTCCGCCTCGAGACTACGAAGCTCCATCCCAAAAGTCCTCTCCCTATTTTTTAGGTCAAAATGACCTATATACCAGAAGATGGGCACCGGAGGAGGGCTGGGCTGAGCACAACCCACCAGGGCGTGCCTGGGGGCCTGGCATGTCCTGGTGTCTTGTGCTCACCAGGTTCCGTCCCTCCCCTCCGGTAGTTATTTGCTCCAGTATTTTTACATATTCCAAAATAATTCTCCGTAAATTTTTACCACATTTGGAGATGTGCAGAATAGGTGACTCTGACGTAGCTTTTTCGTGTCCAGAATTCCAGTTGCCGGCATTCTCCCTCTTTTTGTAAACCTTGCATATTATGAGAGAAAAGGCATTAGAATTACTCCATAAAGCATTATTTTGCATAAAAACATTATAAATAACATTAGGAAATCATGATGCAAAATGGATGTATCGCCCCACGCAATACATGAGCGTGAGCAATGGATATAACACTACAGGTGGAAAAAAATGCTATGATAGAGATCAATAAGGAGGAGTCAAAAAGGAAGAAAGTCTCGCATCGAGGCGGCTAATCAATGGGATATGGAGATTCCCATCAACTAATATCAATGCGATGAGTATGGATTGCCATGCAACGGATACACTAAGAGCTATAAGTGTATGAAAGTTCAACGAAAACTAAGTGGGTGAGCATCCAACTTGCTTGCTTATGAAGACCTCAGGCATTTGAGAAAGCCCATCATTGGAATATACAAGCCAAGTTCTATAATGTTGAATTCCCACTAGTATATGAAATTGGTAACTAAGGAGACTCTCTATATGAAGGACATGGTGCTACTCTGAAGCACAAGTGTGGAAAACGATAGCAACATTGCCCCTTCTCTCTTTTTCTCTCATTTTTCTTATTGGGCTCTTTTTGGCCTCCTTTTTGTCGTTCGGATTCTCATCCCAACTTGTGGGGACTCATAGTCTCCATCATGCTTTGCTCTTATAATGATAATCATCACACTTTCATTTACTTACAACTCGATAGAACCAAAACATCTATGAATAGCATATATACGGCTAGCACATGAACGAGCAAATAGGGGATGAACGAGTCATACCCTTAGATTGGCAAGGCCAACGTGAGGCGGCAGCTAAAGCCTCGGCATCTACCGAGGCCTTCTTTTTGGCGACGCTCCCCAAAAACCTTATTGTCGTTCTCCCGGACAGGATCTCAAATGACAGGGTTCCGGAGGCACCTGCTCTCCTGACCAACTGTGCACGCGGTCATCGGGATGGGATCGCGGGGAGCAGCACAAAGAGAGAAATAGTAGATGATGGCTAGGGTTGTGCAAGAGGGAGTGAGTGAACTGAGTTAGGGTTCACCCCACTGGCATGCACCTGCTTATATAGGTTGTCAGGTAGATGGCCCTGGGCTCAGGCCCATGACCGAGTACGCGAATAGCCCATGGTCGACTCATTAATTAATCCCGAATTAATTAACTATTCTTGACCGTAAAAAATAAGGCCCAGCTCCTTCCCACAACCCGCTGCACGCGAGCGTCGTGATGAGGCAAGGCGGGCGGCAGAGGAGGAGGAGGGCGCGTCTATAACTCCTACTCCCAAGCTCCCAATGGCATGTGGTAGAGCGACCCTTATAAAGGGGTCTCACTCTTCTTACTATAGAAATATGGTACTAAACTTACCACCAGTTGCCATGCACCTAAATGGGCCTTAGAGATAAACTAGGGATTATTGTCTTATATGGGCCTAAGCCCATCTATAATCCATCAACCCCCCACCAGATCTCGAGGCAGATAACTTTGTCAACTGTTCCAAACAATGTTTGATATACCAGAATTTTTAGAGGAGACTGTTAAGTTGAAATTCCACCTAGAGCAATAGGATTAGACTTCTTTACAACTGAACAATGGACTATGCCTTGAATTGTCAGTTTGGCATGCAGAAGTTTTGCCTATTGTCAGCTGATACATGGATGCTGAAGACCAAACCCCACGAGTGGAGCTTATTAGTCACTCTCCTTACCTTCTCATGAGCTTCCTAGATATTACCCAATCTCATAGACTGTGACCAGCAGTCGGCCTCACATAGGTATGTTCCTCCAAAGAATGCTCTGTAGGTTAGCATCTTGCTTACACGAGCTTTGGAACACATTAAGACAAAAGTTAGCTTGCCTTACAGAATCGAGAGTATTATTGCATCTCCAACGAAGTGAGTTAATTAAGGATACTCTCCCCAGTTGATCGCTGGATTGTTTTCACAGGTCCTAATTCACGGGATCTCCGATCACATAGCTTGGGTTACCCCCATGGCAACTTACGTGGGTCTCATACCCTTCTCCCTCGATGCATTTTCTACCACATTCGTGATAGCCCTTTCATTGAAGGTTCTGTCAGATTTTAGTAGTCTGGATATAATCCAATGCTATCACTCTGGAGTTTCTTGATTTTCTGACAGATTTTAATCTTCTCCTTATGTGCTTTGTGGATTTCATGTTGTCCTTTGAACTCTTAGCCTTGGTAATCATAGTTTGATTGTCGCAGTTCATAAGGACAGTCGGGATTGGTTTATTAACCACCGGCAAATCCATCAAGAGCTCTCGAAGCCATTCTGCTTTGACGCATGATGTGTCTAATGCTGTGAGTTTTGCTTCCATAGTCGATCTCGTTAAGATCGTCTACTTAAAAGACTTCAAGGAAACAGCACCGCCACCAAGTGTGAAGACATATCCACTTGTGGCTTTCATCTCATAAGCATCAGATATCCAATTCGAATCACTATACCCCTCAAGTACCGCCGGGTACCCAGAATAGTGAATTCCATAGTTCATAATACCTTACAAATAACACATCACTCACTCAATAACATGCCAATGCACGTCTCCCGGATTGGAAACAAACCAGCTCAGTTTGCCCACAACAAATGAGATGTCAGGACGAGTAGCACAAGCTAGGTACATTAGGGAACCAACCACTTGAGAATATCTCAATTGATCTACAGTCATGCCTTCGAACTTTTGAATCCGCACACTAGGATCATATGGTGTTGCAGAAGGTTTGCAGCCTGAATATCCAAAATGGCTCAAAATCTTCTCAACACAGTGGGATTGCAAAAATGTAATCCCACCCTCAGTATCTTTCAGTAGCTTGATGTTCAAGATAACAGCAGCAACGCCCAGGTCTTTCATCTCAAAGTTATGATATAGGAAAGCCTTAACCTCCTCAATGACTTTGAGGTGGGTCGCAAATATTAGTATGTCATCGACATACAGACACAGTATTACTCCTTCTCCCCCACCATAGTGATAGTATACACATTTGTCAGCTTCATTAACAACAAAGGCAATAGATGTCAAAGTTGTATTAATCTTCTCATGCCATTTCTTAGGCGCTTGTTTCAGGCCATACAAAGATTTCACTAGCTTGCACACCAAACTTTCCTGACCGTTTACTACAAAGCCCTCCGGCTGTTGCATGTAAATTTCCTCATCTAGCTCTCCATTAAGGAAAGCCGTCTTAACATCTGATGAACGAGAAGACCATGTGAGGTAGTCAAAGCGAGTAACACTTGAAAGGTTGTCTGTCTAGCCACAGGTGAGTAAATATCAAAGAAATCTGTTGGGGATATAACTACTAGGTATGACCCGCCCATGAGGGGCCGGGTCATGCCACGGGCGACTCAAGATGAACAAGCCGAAGATGTGAAGATAGTGGTTCATGAAGCAAGTTTATTGAAGGCCCAAGACCCAGAGGCGACTTAGGGCCCAAAGAGATGAGTCGCCATATGTTTATCTAATTATGTAAGGCAAGTATTGTTGGAAACCGAGCTGGTCACATTGTGTGAGCCGGCCAAGACTCTGTAAGCCGCCGGGCCTCAACCTGTGTATATAAAGGTGAGCCCCGGCGGCGGGTTAACACAAGAAACAATAGACCGAGAACTAGGTCAAGTGTATTCGCTCCCTGGTAATTGAGACCCAAGCAATACAACCTAAAGCAGGAGTAGGCTTTACCTCGTTGAGAGGGGCCAAACCTGGGTAAAACTCTTTGTGTCCTTTGTCCCATTTAACCCCTTCAAGCTAACCTAGCGGCGATGGCTCCACACCTAAGTCCTCTTGCTAGGGCTTCTGCCGTGTTAACTCCATGATAGTTGGCGCCCACCATGGGGCCAGCGCATGGTGGTTTCGAGTTCTTGAAGGGCAACTTCGTAGCGATCAAGGGATACACTGTGGGCCGGATGACTAAGAGTCGCCACGGCCAGCTCTACATCAACGACGCAGGTTGGGGCCCCGAGGTCGGCTCAGTCGAGTATGGGTATTGTGTCCCCTTCGGCGGGATTCATGTCTTCACCCACAAGATTGGCGCGTGGCGGGTCGTATTGCGGCCTTGAGCCGGTTTATAAGACGTCTAGGTGAAAAAGGCCATTCCTCTTTATCAGATGATGAAGAAGACAGATCACTCTGTCTGGAGTGATGTGGCCAATGAGGCGTTTGAGGCGCTAAAAAAACAGTCGGCTGAGCTGCCGGTTCTTGCAGCTCCTATTGAGAAGGAGCCCTTGCTTTTATATGTGGCTGCTAACAACAGAGTTGTCAGTGTGGTAGTTGTGGTGGAAAGGCAAGAGTCAGGCAATTAATATCCGGTTCAAAGGCCGGTTTATTATGTCAGTGAAGTGCTCATTGAATCTAAGCAGAGATACCCACATTGGCAGAAAGTGGTTTATGGCGTGTTCATGGCTAGCCGTAAGTTGAAACAGTATTTTCTTGGTCATCCCATCAGTATAGTTCGTTCTGCTCCCCTAGAGGATATTATTCAAAACAGAGAAGCCACAGGTCGGGTAGCCAAGTGGGTTATTGAGCTTGGACCTCATGGTTTGAAGTATATGCCTCGGACATCTATTAAGTCTCAAGCACTTGTAGATTTCATCAATGACTGGACAGAGCTGCAGATTCTAGAGGAAAAGCCGAATATCACGTATTGGACTATTCACTTTGATGGATCCAGGCAATTGGAAGGCTCGGGGACTGGAGTTATTTTGACTTCCCCACGAGGTGATAAATTTTGTTATGTTTTAAGGTTGATGTTCCCTTGTACTAACAATGCAGCTGAGTATGAAGCCTTGCTCCATGGTCTTTGAATGGATAAAGAGATGAACCTAAGTCGGGTGAGGTGTTTTGGCAACTCAGACTTAGTGGCTCAGCAAGTTTCAGGAACCTGGGATTCCAAGGATCCACTCATGGCGGCTTATCGCCGAGAGGTTGATACAATTGCTGGTCATTTTAAGGGTTATCAAGTGAAGCATGTTGATCGTAGGAAAAATGAGGCTGCTGATGCTTTAAGCCGGCTGGGGTCCCAGCATATGTCGGTGCCCCCTAATGTTTTCCTTGATATTTTGCATAATCCTTCGGTTAAATTGCCTATAGAGGAGGATCTTGCAACTCCTGACCCGGAGGCACAATTGGTTGCGGCTCTCCATGCTATTCCTGATTGGACTGTTCCATATTTGGCTTATATGATCCGGGGTGAGTTACCTGATCATGAAACTTTGGCCAGGCAAATAACCCGGAGGTCTAAGTCGATGACTATTACCAATGGTGAGCTACACCGATGCAGTGTTATAGGTGTGTTTCAACGATGCATCTCTCCTGAGGAGGGCCGTGAAATTCTAAGAGAGATTCATGAAGGAAATTGTGGCCATCATGTTGGCTCTAAGTCTCTCGTTGCTAAGGATTTTTTTTCATGGGTTTTATTGGCTGATAGCTCATGCCGATGCAGAAGATTTGGTCAATAAATGTGGTGGTTGTCAGAAATTTTCAAGATGAGCTCATGTGCCAGCTCAAGAATTGATGATGATTCCAATTACTTGGCCATTTGCAGTCTGGGGGCTTGATATGGTTGGGCCTTTTAAAAGGTCCAAGGACAAAAAGACTCACCTCCTGGTGGCTGTTGACAAGTTTACAAAGTGGGTTGAAGCTGAACCAGTCACCAAATGTGACGCAACAACAACGGTTCAATTCATTAAAAAGGTGATCTTTCGTTTTGGATACCCTCATAGTATCATTACTGATAATGGTACTAATCTGTCTAAGGGTGCAATGAAAGAATTCTGTCAGCAAGAACATATCTGTCTTGATGTGTCATCCGTCGCTCACCCCCAAGTAACGAGCGCTTGCCTAAGGATTTCAAGGGCCCTGGCAAGGTGCCTAATTACACGGTGGATCAGCCCCAGAAGCTTGGATTGAGAGTTATGAGATGGCCATGGAGATGCTGGATGTTAGCGATACTGCATGTGCTAAGTATTTCACCATGATGTTGGATGGGCTGGCACGTACTTGGCTGAAAGGATTGCCCCCTAACTCCATCAGGTCGTGGGCTGAACTGAAGGCGCGTTTCACTCAAAATTTTAAAGACATGTGCAAGCAGCCTATGTCAATTCTGGACTTAGACTCTTGTGTCCAAGGAGAAGGCGAGTCAACAACCAATAGGGTACGTCAGATCTCGGCCGTTATCCGTTCATCAGACAGTATCAACGCTGGTTCAGCCGTCCTGATGTTGGAAAAGAAATGTCGCTTCCTTCCTCTTAAGCAGAAGCTGGGGCGGCTTAAGCACAACTGCAATGATATGGGGTATCTCATGGCGTCTCTCGTCAAATATGCAGACTCATATAGTACTAAAGACCCTGAGTCTGATGAAGAGAAATCTGGGAAGGGGAAGAAGAGTGGCAATGCAAAGGGACGGCATAACACGGCGAGTCAAGGTGGCAACAGTAGGCGCAAGGCCGATGACGGTTTGGATTTTGTGGCTAACACTAATGCGCAGAACAATAACCAACAACGTAAGGGGAAAGCGTCAACGCCCTGGTGTGGAGGGCCGAAGTTCAACCTTGAGGCCATGATGAATCAACCTTGCCCAAAGCACGGTACGCAAGAGAAGCCGGCTAGTCATCTATGGAAGGATTGCTTCATCATGAGGGGGTATAGAAACTCTAATTTTTTCCAAAATAATCATGGACCGCATGGCGGCTTAGGATCTGGCTCTCATGGATCTGGCTTTGGAGGTGGCGGTTCAAGCTCTGGTTTTCAGGGCCAAGGCAATCAAGGTGGCTTTAATCAGCAATCCGGTCAAGGAAGTCAGCAGCAGCAGTCTGGTTATCAGAGCAATCCAAAGCAGCTGAATAGTGGTCAATATCATGTGTTCACCACAAGTATGTGCAAACGAGATCAGAAAATCCATAAGCGGGCGGTGAACTCAGTTGAGCCGGCTATCCCTCGGTATTTAAGGTGGTCTGAGCAACCCATCGTATGGAGCAGTGAGGACCACCCGCCCCGGGTTGATAATCCGGGTCAATTGGCATTAGTGGTTGCTCCCCAGGTAGGAGGGTACAAGCTTACAAAGGTGCTCATGGATCGAGGTAGTAATATCAATATCCTATATTATGATACTTTTCGCTGTATGAATTTGACTGACAAAGATCTTAAGACATCTTCTACTGTTTTCCATGGGGTGGTGCCTGGTAAGTCGGCATATCTGGTGGGTAAGATAACCCTGGAGGTGGCCTTTGGTAATGAACATGATTCTAGAGCTAAAAATTGACCTTTGAGGTAGTCAAGATCAAAAGCCCTTATCACGCTTTGTTCGGGCGGCCGGCTTATGCCAAATTAATGGCACGACCGTGTTATGTTTATTTGCAGCTTAAAATGCTAGGTCATAAAGGCACCATCATGGCATGGTGATAGGAAGATCACTCTGGATTGTGAGGAAGGTGATGGTGCGTATGCTGATTCGGCTTGTGCCATAGAGGAGTGATGTCTACTACACGACCTTCTTCTTATAGACGTTGTTGGGCCTGCAAGTGCACATGTTTGTAGGACAGTAGCAAATTTCCCTCAAGTGGATGACCTAAGGTTTATCAATCCGTAGGAGGCGTAGGATGAAGATGGTCTCTCTCAAGCAACCCTGCAACCAAATAACAAAGAGTCTCTTGTGTCCCCAACACACCCAATACAATGGTAAATTGTATAGGTGCACTAGTTCGGCGAAGAGATGAAGATACAAGTGCAAAATAGATAGTAGATATAGGTTTTTGTAATCTGAAATAATAAAAACAGTAAGGTAGAGAGCGGTAAAAGTGAGCGTAAATGGTATTGCAATGGTAGGAAACAAGGCCTAGGGTTCATACTTTCACTAGTGCAAGTTCTCTCAACAATAATAACATAGATAGATCATATAACAAGCCCTCAACACGCAACAAAGAGTCACTCCAAAGCCACTAATAGCGGAGAACAAACGTAGAGATTATGGTAGGGTACGAAACCACCTCAAAGTTATTCTTTCGGATCAATCTATAAAAGAGTTCGTACTAGAGTAACACATTAAGACACAAATCAACCAAAACCCTAATGTCACCTAGATACTCCATTGTCACCTCAAGTATCCGTGGGCATGATTATATGATATGCATCACACAATCTCAGATTCATCCAACCAACATAAAAGTACTTCAAAGAGTGCCCCAAAGCTACTACCGGAGAGTCAAGAATGTGTGCCAACCCCTATGCATAGGTTCCCAATGTCACGAAACCCGCAAGTTGATCACCAAAACATACATCAAGTGGCACATGATATCGCATTGTCACCACAGATAATCACGGCAAGACATACATCAAGTGTTCTCATAAAAGACTCAATCTGATAAGATAACTTCAAAGGGGAAACTCAATTCATCACAAGAGAGTAGAGGGGGAGAAACATCATAAGATCCAACTACAATAGCAAAGCTCGGGATACATCAAGATCGGGTCATAGATGGAACACGAGAGAGAGAGATCAAACACATAGCTACTGGTACATACCCTCAGCCCCGAGGGTGAACTACTCCCTCCTCGTCCTGGATAGTGCAAGGATGATGAAGATGGCCACCGGTGAAGGATCCCCCCTTCGGCAGGTGCCGGAACGGGCTCCCGAGAGGTTTTTGGTGGCTACAGAGGCTTGCGGTGGCGGAACTCCCGATCTATCTTCTGTTCTGGAAGTGTTAGGGTACGTGGAGTTATATAGGCCGAAGAAGCACGTCAGGGGAGCCACGAGGGCCCCACGAGGCAGCGGGGCGCGCCCTAGGGGGTGGGCGCGCCCCCCACCCTCGTGGCTTCCTCGTTCCTTCCTTGACGTGGGATCCAAGTCCATCGTGTAGCTTTCGTTCCAAAAATAACTTCTCTAGTTGATTTCATTCCGTTTCGACTCCGTCTGATATTCCTTTTCTTCGAAATACTGAAACAGGCAATAAAACAACAATATGGGATGGGCCTCCGGTTAATAGGTTAGTCCCAAAAGTAATATAAAAGTGTATAATAAAGCCCATAATCATTCAAAACAGATAGTAATATAGCATGAATGCTTCATAAATTATAGATACGTTGGAGACGTATCAGCATCCTCAAGCTTAATTCCTACTCGTCCTCGAGTAGGTAAATGATAAAGAAAGAATTTATGAAGTGTGAATGCTAGAGGTGCACAAGTTTGATCAATGATAATTTCAATCACCCTTACTAGCATCATTATATGTCATAACAGTAGTTTATCTCATAAAACTTTTCACGAACTAGTAACAAGCAATTCACATGTTAAAGCATAGACCATAAACTTTCTTGAAAACTAGCAAACTTCATTCTTAGTCATCAAATAATTGCAATTCATCTTACTTTCAGGAAGAGTCTATGTCAGAGCTTTGATTTAGCAAACTTCACATACTCAACTATCCTATAGTCTTCTACAATTGCTAACACTCACGCAATACTTGTGGTTATGAAGTTTTAATCAGACCACAGAGAAAGATTGGGGCTTATAATGTTGCCTCCAAACGTATTCACCTTTGGGTGATGTCAACAATAATAGTTCATGCTAACGTACATCCAATT
>NC_041389.1:247876253-247891047 GCF_002162155.2 Triticum dicoccoides
ATATATATATATATATATATATATATATATATATATATATATATCAGGATCACCCCACCATGAAGTGCTTGCCAAAGGATAAAATGAAAAAGGGAAAGGTGAAGATCACCTTGACTCTTGCATAAAGTAAAAGATAGGCCCTTCGCAGAGGGGAGCAGGGATTTGCAGAGGTGCCAGAGCTCGATTTTTAAAATAGAGATAAATAATTTTGAGAGGTATGATCTCATTTTCAACACAACAACCAAGAGTTCCCAATATCTTCCATACTACATACATTATAGGCGGTTCCCAAACAGAATGGTAAGAGTTTTTACTCCCCCTCCACCAACAATAATCAATCCATGGCTTGCCCGAAACAACGGGTGCCTCCAACTAACATCCAACCTGGGGGAGTTTTGTTTGCAATTATTTTGATTTGATTTTGATCTTTTTGATCATGGGACTGGGCATCCCGGTTACCGCCACTTTCTCGTAAATGAGGAGCCGAGTCCACTCCTCTTGAGAATAACCCACCTAGCATGGAAGACACTGACAGCCCCTAGTTGCTACATGAGCAATTCGGGCATACAAAACAGATTATAATTTGAAGGTTTAGAGTTTGGCACATGCAAATTTACTTGGAACGGCAGGTAAATACCGCATATAGGTAGGTATGGTGGACACTCATGGCAAAAACTGGGTTTAAGGATAATGGATGCACAAGCAGTATTCCCGCTTAGTACAGATATTTAGGCTAGCAAGGGGAGAAAGGCAAGCTCAACATGTTTGAATGATCCATGACAATATACTTTAACTGAGATGCGAGAAAACATAACCCATTATGTTGTCTTCCTTGTCCAACGTCAACTCTTTAGCATGTCATACTTAATGAGTGCTCACAATTATAAAAGATGTCTATGATAATATATTTATATGTGAAATCTCTCTTCCTTCAATATTCTTTCATGAATTGTTCAAATGACTAATACAATGCTTGCTAACCGTCAATAAATTTACAACCTCTACTTCTTAGATGTGAAGTCTCTACTCCCCATGGGATAAGCAAATGAGACATATATAATTTCAGATTTATGACATTCAACTTATTCGACCATTTACTCATAGGATATAAGTGAAGCACACGAGTAAATGACAAACTACTCCAACAATATATAAGTGAAGATCAATGAGTAGCTAAATAATTATGCAACTATGCGAAGACTCTCTCTCAATAAACAATTTCAGATCTTGTCATTGTATTCAAGTAGCAAGAAAAACAAAATAAAATGACAATGCAAGGATAGCACAACTCATGTGAATAAGCAAAGACTTAGGCTCAACCGATACTAACCGATAGTTGTTGAAGAAGAAAGGTGGGATGCCTACCGGGGCATCCCCAAGCTTAGATGCTTGAGACTTCTTGAAATATTATCTTGGGGTGCCTTGGGCATCCCCAAGCTTGAACTTTTGTGTCTCCTTAATTCCTCTCATATCATGGTTTCTCTTTTTATCAAAAGCTTCATTCACAACAAACTCAACAAGAACTTGTGAGATAGGTTAGTATAAACCAATGCAAAACCATATCATCTTCTACTGTAAAAATTACTAAAATTATTATTCAACATTGAATACTAAATGTCTCTGCATATTTAATACTCCTATCCTCAAATAGTATCATTAAACAAGCAAACATATGCAAACAATGCAACCATAACAGCAATCTGTCAAAACAGTACAGTCTGTAAAGAATGCAAGAGTAACAATACTTCCCTGACTCCAAAAATTATGAACTAAAATTCCCACTGTAATAAATTTATCAGAGCTTAATATGCAAAAAGATTCAACGTTATACCATTCTCTGACTTTTCTAGGGAATTTTTGCAACAGCGGTAAACTTTCTGTTTTCAAACAGCAACATGTATACAAGCAAAATAAGCATGGTAAAGGCTATCCTTGACCTTTTTTTTTGTTGAAACTAAAGATGCAAAACATTATTCTAACTAACAACAAGCAAAAACTAATAAAATAAAATGATGCTCCAAGCAAAACACATATCATGTGGCGAATAAAAATATAGCTCCAAGTAAAGTTACCGATGAACGAAGACGAAAGAGGGGATGCCTTGGGCATCCCCAAGCTTAGGCTCTTGCCACTCCTTCTTCTATAGTCCATCGAATCTCTACCCAAAACTTGAAAACTTCAACCACACAAAACTCAAAACAAAACTCGTAAGCTCCGTTAGTATAAGAAAATAAAATCACCACTTAGGTACTGTAATGAACTCATTCTAAATTCATATTGGTGAAATATCTACTGTATTCTAACTTCTCTATGGTTCATACCACTTAATACTAGCCATAGATGCATCAAAATAAGCAAACAACACAATGAAAACAGAATCTGTCAAAAACAGAATAGTCTGGAGTAATCTGTATCAAACGTATACCTCTGTAACCCCAACAATTATGAAATAAATTGCTGGACCTGAGTAATTTGTCTATTAATCATCTGCAAAAATAATCAACCTAAAAGCACTCTTCAGTAAAAAATGGCAGCTAATCTCGTGAGCGTTAAAGTTTCTGTTTTCTACAGCAAGATCATATAAACTTCACCCAAGTCTTCCCAAAGGTTCTACTTGGCACTTTATTGAAACAAAAAAGCTATAAAACATGATTACTACATTACCATAATCATGTGGACACACAAAAACAGTAAGGATAAATATTGGGTTGTCTCCCAACAAGCGCTTTTCTTTAATGCCTTTTTAGCTAGGCATGATGATGACAATGATGTTCACATAAAAGATTAGAATTGAAACATAATGGGAGCATCATGAAGCATATGACTAGCACATTTAAGCCTAACCCACTTCCTATGCATAGGGATTTTGTGAGCAAACAACTTGTGGGAACAATAATCAACTAGCATAGGGAGGTAAAACAAGCATAGCTTCGAAACTTTAAGCACATAGGGAGGAAACTTGATATTATTGCAATTCCCACAAGCATATGATCCTCTCTCATAATAATTTTCAGTAGCATCATGAATGAATTCAACAATATAACCAGCACCTAAAGAATTCTTTTCATGATCTACAAACATAGAAAATTTACTACTCTCAACATAAGCAAATTTCTTCTCATGAATAGTAGTGGGAACAAACTCAAAAAAATAACTATCACGTGATTGAAAATTAAGATCTAGATGACACGTTTCATGGTTATTGTTATTCTTTAAAGCATACGCGTCATCACAATAATCATCATAGATAGGAGGCATGCTTTCATCATAGTAAATTTGCTCATCAAAGCTTGGGGGACAAAAAATATCATCTCCATCAAACATAGCTTCCCCAAGCTTGTGGCTTTGCATATCATTAGCATCATGGATATTCAGGGAATTCATACTAAAAACATTGCAATCATGCTCATCATTCACATATTTTATGCCAAGAATTCTATGTAATTCTTCTTCTAGCACTTGAGCACAATTTTCCTTTCCATCATTCTCACGAAAGATATTAAAAAGATCAAGCATATGAGACAAACTTAACTCCATTTTTTAGTTTCCTTTTATAAACTAAACTAGTGATAAAACAAGAAACAAAAATATCCAATTGCAAGATCTAAATATATACCTTCAAGCACTCACCTCCCCAAAAAAGAGCTTAGTTGACGGGGTGTGAGTACCCTTTACCTAGCCTCCCCGACAACGGCGCCAGAAAAGAGCTTGATGTCTACTATATAACCTTCTTCTTATAGACGTTGTTGGGCCTGCAAGTGCACAGGTTTGTAGGACAGTAGCAAATTTCCCTCAAGTGGATGACCTAAGGTTTATCAATCCGTAGGAGGCGTAGGATGAAGATGGTCTCTCTCAAGCAACCCTGCAACCAAATAACAAAGAGTCTCTTGTGTCCCCAACACACC
Organism: Triticum dicoccoides; assembly: GCF_002162155.2. NCBI lineage: Eukaryota > Viridiplantae > Streptophyta > Magnoliopsida > Poales > Poaceae > Triticum > Triticum dicoccoides. Next base: position 247,880,159 of record NC_041389.1, read on the forward strand.
CAATACAATGGTAAATTGTATAGGTGCACTAGTTCGGCGAAGAGATGAAGATACAAGTGCAAAATAGATAATAGATATAGGTTTTTGTAATCTGAAATAATAAAAACATCAAGGTAGCGAGCGGTAAAAGTGAGCGTAAACGGTCTTGCAATGGTAGGAAACAAGGCCTAGGGTTCATACTTTCACTAGTGCAAGTTCTCTCAACAATAATAACATAGATAGATCATATAACAAGCCCTCAACATGCAACAAAGAGTCACTCCAAAGCAACTAATAGCGGAGAACAAACGTAGAGATTATGGTAGGGTACGAAACCACCTCAAAGTTATTCTTTCGGATCAATCTATAAAAGAGTTCGTACTAGAATAACACCTTAAGACACAAATCAACCAAAACCCTAATGTCACCTAGATACTCCATTGTCACCTCAAGTATCCGTGGGCATGATTATACGATATGCATCACACAATCTCAGATTCATCCAACCAACATAAAAGTACTTCAAAGAGTGCCCCAAAGCTACTACCGGAGAGTCAAGAATGTGTGCCAACCCCTAAGCATAGGTTCCCAATGTCACGAAACCCGCAAGTTGATCACAGAAACATACATCAAGTGGCACATGATATCCCATTGTCACCACAGATAATCACAGCAAGACATACATCAAGTGTTCTCATAAAAGACTCAATCCGATAAGATAACTTCAAAGGGGAAACTCAATTCATCACAAGAGAGTAGAGGGGGAGAAACATCATAAGATCCAACTACAATAGCAAAGCTCGGGATACATCAAGATCATGCCATAGAGGGAACACGAGAGAGAACACGAGAGAGAGAGAGATCAAACACATAGCTACTGGGACATACCCTCAACCCCGAGGGTGAACTACTCCCTCCTCATCATGGATAGCACCGGGATGATGAAGATGGCCACCGGTGAAGGATCCCCCCTCCAGCAGGGTGCTGGAACGGGCTCCCAAGAGGTTTTTGGTGGCTATAGAGGCTTGCGGCGGCGTAACTCCCGATCTATCTTCTATTCTGGAAGTTTTAGGGTACATGGAGTTATATAGGCTGAAGAAGCACGTCAGGGGAGCCACGAGGGCCCCATGAGGCAGGGGGCGCGCCCTAGGGGGGTGGGCGCGCCCCCCACCCTAGTGCCTTCCCTGTTCGTTCCTTCCTTGACGTGGGGTCCAAGTCCAACGGGTAGCTTTCGTTCCAAAAATAACTTCTCTAGTTGATTTCGCTCCATTTCGACTCCGTAAGATATTCCTTTTCTTCGAAATACTGAAACAGGCAATAAAACAGCAATATGGGCTGGGCCTCCGGTTAATAGGTTAGTCCCAAACGTAATATAAAAGTGTATAATAAAGACCATAATCATTCAAAACAGATAGTAATATAGCATGAATGCTTCATAAATTATAGATATGTTGGAGACGTATCAAGGAGTTAAAGTTTTATAAAGACAACGTTGACCCGGCGGATATGACACCTTTGAAGAAGCCAACTACATAGAATGACCCCTTGTTGAAGTTTAAGTCGGCAGATGACACTAAAGTGGTTGACTTTGTTCCTGGGGACTCATCCAAGCAGTTCGGCATCAGTGCCAATATGGACCCGAAATAGGAAAGCGCGCTCATCGAGTTCATCCGTGAGAACCTGAACATCTTTGCATGGAAACCTTCAGACATGCCAGGTGTACTGAGAGAACTCGCTGAGCACACTCTAAATATTGATCCAAAGTTTAAGCCAGTCAGACAATTCCTTCGTCATTTCAATGAAGAGAGACGTAAGGACATTGGTGAAGAAGTGCCCCGGTTCTTGGCGGCTGGGTTCATCATTGAAGTTTTTCATCCTGGGTGGTTGGCTAACCCGGTGTTGGTGCTTAAGAAAAATGGCACTTGGCCTATGTGTGTGGATTATACAGATCTTAATAAAGCATGTCTGGCTGACCCTTTTTCTCTCCCTCGTATTGATTAGATTATTGATGCTACGACGGGTTGTGAGTGTTTAAGTTTTCTGGATGCTTATTCTGGTTATCATCAGATCAAGATGGCAGTCAAGGACCAGGAGAAGACAACTTTCATCACTCCCTTTGGAGCCTTCTGCTAGGTGTCTATGTCTTTTAGGCTCAAGAGTGCCCAGGCGACTTATCAGTGGTGCGTTCAGAATTGCCTTCGTGATCAGATTGGACGCAATGTTCACGCTTATGTGGATGATATTGTTGTGAAGTCCAGGAAGAAAGAGACTTTGATAGATGATTTGAAGGAGACCTTTGACAATCTCTGGGTCTATAAGATGATGCTTAACCCGGCCAAGTGTGTCTTTGGCGTGCCAGTAGGCAAAATATTGGGTTTCTTGATTTCTGAGAAAGCCATTGAAGCTAACCCAGAGAAAATCAAGGTTATCACTTCTTTGGCTAAGCCGGCGTGTATAAATGACGTCCAATGCTTGGCGGGTCGTATTGCGGCCTTGAGCCAGTTTATAAGCCGTTCGGGTGAAAAGGCCATTCCTCTTTATCAAATGATGAAGAAGACATATCACTTTGTCTGGAGTGATGTGGCCAATGAGGCGTTTGAGGCGCTTCAAAAATAGCTGGCTGAGCCACCGGCTCTTGCAGCTCCTATTGAGAAGGAGCCCTTGCTTTTATATGTGGCTGCTAACAACTGAGGTGTCAGTGTGGTAGTTGTGCTGGAAAGGAAAGAGTCAGGTAAGGAATATCCGGTTCAAAGCTCGGTTTATTATGTTAGTGAAGTGCTCATTGAATCTAATCAGAGATACCCACATTGGCAGAAACTGGTTTATGGCGTGTTCATGGCTAGCCATAAGTTGAAACAATATTTCCTTGGTCATCCCATCACTGTTGTTAGTTCTTCTCCCCTAGGGGATATTATTCAAATCAGAGAAGCCACAGGTCGGGTAGCCAAGCAGGCTATTGAGCTTGGACCTCATGGTTTGAAGTATATGCCTCAGACAGCTATTAAGTCTTATCAGATTACCGGTTCCGCAAACCCTTGAGAGGTTCGAACTCTGGGGAGCGTGCGAAGATCTTACTCTTCCCAGTCTGCCGACTCGCTAATCTCACAGCCTAATGCGTTGAACTCGAAGGAAATGGGACACAACAGTTTACCCAGGTTCGGGCCACCTTGCGGTGTAAAACCCTACTCCTGCTTTGTGGTGGATTTGCCTCGAGGGTCTAAGGACGAACTAGTACACTGGAGAACAGCCTGAGGAGGCGTGTTCTTGGGCTGGCTAGGTGGGAAGGGAATGGATCTGATGCTCTCATTGGTGGTGGCTAGGTCCTGTTTATAGTGGCCTTGGTCCTCTTCCCGAATGGAGGTGGGAAGGGATCCCACAACGGCCAAATTTGAAGGCAGACAACAAGTACATCTTATCCTGACTAAACTGGTCTTCGCCTACAAAAGCCTCCGATTGTGATGTTGTGGTGAGCTCTACGATGACCTTCGTCCTGCCGTCCTCGTAGTCCTGTTATGAACCTTTGGCTGCTTCCTCGGGACTCCGCACCTGCTGCTTGCCTCCTTTGCACCAAAGAGGAAACTGGTACACTGCGCCTGCTGGCACCTGCCTGGCCGTGATCGTCATGGCTCACATCATCCGAACCTCGCGATGTGAGCCTTGCATAGAAATCTCCGCTCCTCAGGAGCCAGCCTGAGGAGGCTGGTCCCTTTGGAGGTCTTGATGTCGTCCTCCTCGCGAGGCTTCGCCCCTCGTGAGGGTCTTGGGTTGTCGATGTATAAACTGGGCCATACCAGGCCGTTGGTGGAGCCACACCGTGGGCCGCAGGCAGGCAAGTCTGGGTACCCCCGTATCCAGAACGCCGATAGTAGCCTCGGGGCCCAAGGCACGCTCGGACTTGGCTTCTAGGCGAAACCAAAGGGCAAGTGCGGAGCGCCGCAGGCCCCAACCGCATGCAGCCTTGGGCGACGCGTAGCGATTTATGGGACGTGGGCGTCTCCACTTCCCCATGCTACCTCGACAACCGCCCCTAGTTGACAAAAAGGTTGGCGCCCGCCACAAAGCCTCCATTGCCTTCCTTCCGTCTTGCTCCAGATCCCCTTCTCTCTCCACGCCGAAAAATCCTCGAGATCTGCTGATTTCCTCCATCAAGCTTGCGCCCAATGGCCTCCGGCAAGGCGAAGTCTCCGGCACCGACCGCGTGCTCGGCCCCCTAGTACGAGCCAGCCTTTGGCGCGTCCACCATCACTGAAGAGAAGCATCTTGCCGACATGCTCCAGCTGACGGTGAGCAGCGACAGCGAGGGGGGAGAGACGGCGCTCCGGGTTGGCTCAGCCAAACCAGAATCCTTGGGCGGTACCTTCTACCCCTTCTTCCTACATAGAGTTTACGTCGGGCTGGTCCCCCCTTTCTCCTGCTTCTTCTATGTTGTCCTTCTCAATTACAAGATCCAAGTCCTCCATCTTCACCCCAACTCCTTTCTCCTCCTATCCATCTTCGCCTTCTACTGCGAGGCGTTCGTGGGGGTGATGCCCTTCGTCGTGCTGCTTCGCCACTCCTTCTTCCTCCACATGAACGGCAGCCAGTGCATAGGGTGCGTTGGCTTTGTTGCAGCCAACTGTAGCAACGCGATCTCCTGCACCGAGAAGAAAGTGGAGGACTTCCGGAAGAAATGGATCTTCATGGACGCCAAGCGCTCGCACGCCCTGCTAGAGCTGCAACTAGGCTCCCGACGTCCGGGAAGGGGTGGTCTCGCGAGAAGCTCACTGATCCCCTAGCGAAGCCGCTGCTGAAGAAGATGGTGGCTGACTTGCAGGCGGAGAAGCTGACGGGGCTGGATAAGCTGAAGGGGGCCATGATCATCAGGGAGTTCCTGACGTAGCGTGTGGCGCCGCTCCAGGAGCGCTCCTGCCCCTTGTGGAAGCTTGGGGGCGCAGAAGACAAGCTCCGGCTGTGCAAGGACATCCTGTCCGACAAGGATCTGAGCAAGGTCATGCACTCCTTGCTCGGGAAGGACCAGGGCGGCCCCCCGGACGACCACCTCCCGCTATACCGCCGAGATGACGGGGAGGGGATAGCCGCCGCCATGCCCGTCTTCAACGAGCGCGGGCTTGTGTCGACGGAGCCTTCCCTGCCAACAGCCTCCCTGGTGGATATGTCCTCTGGCGACCACTCCTCTGAAGCCACCTGGGAGGGGGAGGGGGAGACCTCTCCCCCACGGCAGAGCGATCTCCTCCGTGACTTCTCCAATGACGAGGACACTGGTGTGCACCCGGTCAAGGAGTCGGCGCGCTCTACCGGGGTCACCACAAGATCCGGGGGGACTCCTCCGAAGAAGCAAAGGCGAGGGGTCCCGAAGAGGGACAAGTCGATGCTGATTTCCCTAAGTAGAGCTCCCGCTTCGCTGCCATCATCCAGCGCTGGGCCGACCACGCGCTCGTCCGCCCCTAGGAACGCAGCGTCGGCCGCGCCAAGGAAGTTCGCGCTTGTGGGCCTGAAGAGGAACTACGTCGCTATGGACCAGTAAATGCTCCTTTTATCCCTTGCTCTTGGATTTTGATGTAGTTCTCAATATCTTCATTTGATGTCAGGCCGCAGCCGATGGCGAAGAAGAAAAAGGGGGATGCTAGAGCCGCCGAGATCAAGCGTGGCGCTGTGGTCCCCGCAGCTCCGGCTCAAAGGGGCACAACAACTCCTGCCGCTCCTGCAGCGGTGCTGCCCTCCCGAAGCTCTGGGGCCCAGCCACAGGAGGAAACATCTCCCGTGGCAGAGCTAACCCCAGAGGCGCCTATCTCCGACATGCTTGCTGGGGACCCAAGAGCTCCGGAGCCCCCGGTCCTATCTATTGTTGCTCCTGCTCCGCCGGTCTTGGTGCCGGCAGCGCCCCTTCTTCCATCCACCACGCCGTTGGGCCGTGGTGCGTCCGCCGTTTCTGGAGCCCTGGAGGAGGCCCACTCCATGGTGGACCAGCTCCTGGATGATCTTCAGGGTCCGGACTGGCGCAGGGCATCGGGGCGCCTAGAGCTGGTCTCAAGGTGGTTTCGAGCTGGTGCGTCTGTCCGGACGGCCTTAGGCCAAGCCGTGGCATCCAAGGAGGAAGGCCGAAGGGTGGTTGGCTTAGCCGCAACCGCCCATGACATGGCGCTGAAGGAAGCCAAGGGTGCGCAAGAGTGGTGACACGCGGTGGAGGCCGAACTGAAGACCCTCCGGGATCAGCAGACCACCCAGGCCAATTAGCTCAAGGTGCGGGAGGAGGAGCTGAAGGCCCAGGAAGCTACAGTTGCCGATCGCAACACCGAGCTGGAGCAGACAGCCCAGGAACAGACCACGGAGCACGGTCGCCTGGAGAAGCTGAAGGCAGAGGTGGAGGCGGCCCAGGTGGCCCATGCCAAGGCCGAGGAAGCGGCCACCATGGAGCGCGACGCCTTCGTCTCTCTCGAGGCGAGGTCCCGCAAGGTGCTACAGGGTCTCTTCGGGAGCGAGCGCCCGGAGCCAGCGGTGACCCTGGAGCAGGGCCCCACCATACGGCTCCCCGAGCTCGTTGCTGCACTCGAGAGCATCATCATCGGGTTCGACCCCATGGTGGAGGGGGAGGCCCGCATGCTCTCCTCCTCGGCCATGACACGCGTCTTCAACCATCTCTATCTTCGGGATGCCAACTTTGACTTCGGCACCTTTCTTGAGCCCATGGACCCCGAGTCCTATGCCACCGCTACTGAAGCCATGAAGGGTCAGGTGGAGACCCTGCTAAAGAAGTTCCTTGCCATCGGCTCGGTGGCTGGGCTGAAAGAAAGGATGATGACGACATCATCGACGACGGGGCTCCGAAAGCGGGCGACGACAATGTCCAAGGCTGAAGAAGAGGCTTGATGACAGCACCTCTCCCCGTTTTTGTCCTGCAACATATATCGTGCCTCGCAGAGGCATAACAACTTGGGCTTGATACTTTTTTAAGAGACAACGAGTTTTTGTAATAATTTGTTAAAGTTTCACGATCTCTTTTCCGTTTGCTTTAGCGTTCTGCGTCGGCAGGGCCCGACCCCGCGCATACCTCAGCCGTCATTGGGTCGTCCGGATTGCCAGAATGAGTCCAAGGGGTGAGGAGCTACGTGGTTAGTTAGGCTCCTGAGACGCGATGCTCAGGAGTCCCCCTTGACGTACGAACAACTTTTGGAGAGGAGATGCAAGAGTAGGCCTTAGCGTTCTGCGTCGGCAGGGCCCGGCCCTGCGCATACCTTAGCCGCCGTTGGGTCATCCGGATTGCCAGGATGGGACCAAGGGGTGAGGGGCTACATGGCCAGTTAGGCTCCTGAGATGCGACGCTCAGGAGTCCCCCTTGACGTACGAACCGACCATCATACCATTCCTCGCCGGGCTCTCGCTCGGAGGGGTGCGTGAAGACCAGGTTCGTAGGACCTGGCAGGGTGACGCACGCCAGGCATGACCTGAGCGTAGCCCCCATCCAGCCCCCTCGCGCTACTCTCCTGAGGGAAAGCAGCGCGGTGAGGCTAGACATTGAGCATGGAGGCTCCCTGAGGTTGCTGCGGTGTGGTGAGGCCGCCCTCAGTTGTTTATCACCAGCGTGGAGCATGGTGCTTCTGCTCTTGCATGGCCATAGCCGCTCCTCGGCAGTGTCGATTACTAGCGCGGAGCATGGTGCTTCCATTGGTATGTGGGAGGGGGCTCCCTCTGAGGAGAGCCCCTGGGCCGTGTGCAGCCCCGCCCTGACACATGGCTTGCATGGCCGGGCTAGAGGAGGTGTGTCTGGGCACTCATGCGCTAGCGCGGAACTCACGAGGCCCTACCTCAAGGCGGGTTGCGCCTAAACTTGATTGGGAACACTGATGATAGCCATGCAAGATGGTCAGGTAACCTGAACCGAGTGAATCTCCTGAGGTTATCTCATGAGAAGGCCGGACACCAACGACCCCAGTAGGTGACGTGAACGGGGCCGGCCCACCAAACAGAGCTCAGCCATTGGGTTTATCAACGCTGCAGGGACGAACCCGAGCACAGACGCCATGCCTAGTTTTCTCATGCGACGGTCTTGAAGAAAGACAGCCGCCGCGCGGCTCCCGTGGTGACGAGGCTCCGAGTCGCGCTCCCTCACTTATCCGCCCGCGATTAGCTCATGCAAGAACAAGGCACCAAGGGCCATGGGAGGTGACGTACACGGGAGCTGGCCCGCGAGCCAGAGCTCAGCCTCTTGGGTTTAGCGACATTGCAGGGACGGACCTGAGCACAGACGATGTGCCAGTCCTTAATCATGAGGCGGTAGCGGGTGGGCTTGCAAGGGCGTGAGACGTTCATAGCGAAGAAGCGCCGAATAGGCAAATGGTACTCATAAGACAACTCATGGGAGACGTTTAGGCAGCTCTGATAAATCCAAGAAGGATACATGCCGCAGGGACGGACCCACACGGCTTGGGGATAGTGCAGCCCGAGGGGCGCCCCCAACTGAACGAACCAAAATATGTCACCTGGCATCGTTGTTGAAGCGGTGTTGGAGTAGTGGAAGATGCGCGTTGCAAAAGTCGCTCCTCATGGGCTGCCCTGGCCCTAAACCTCAGGAGGCTCTGGAGGTCCGGGGGGTTCATGAGGATCCATCGAAAGCTCCGCCTGGATCGCCTGGCGCCGGGTCTCCTGAGCCGCCAGGATACCCCGCATGTGGCATTGGAATGCAGCAGGCCGCGTTCAGCAAACCAAAGGGCATGCGGGCGTAGATGTGAGCGGGGCCTCACATCGGCCAACATGGGACGGCCAGAAGAGCTCCTGGGACGCGGCCCTGTTGAGCCCTGGGATGTCGACGCAGACGCGCAGCTCCTCGTCCTTGCCTAGACGAGGAGCCGCGCCTAGTGGTGGGCGGTGATCGCCCCGTATGATCCTTGCCTCCTGAATCTCCTTGACTGCCTTGTTGACGAATTCCTGAGCGCCAGGCGCCCTGAGCCCAGCGTTCTCTCAGCGGAAGCGTGCATTGAAGCATGCCTCCACATGATGCCCGAGCGCCTCCTTCATGACGTTGGCCAGGTCAGAGGCCCTCCAGAGGAAATCCCCGTGCCTAGACTAAGAGGGGCACCGGGCACGCCTCCCTATGCAAGAGGGGAAGGCGCTCCGTCCACAGATGCCAGGCTTGAGTCAGCACTGCCGGACCCCCCATCCTCCTGAGATCCCTGGTGGATCTGCTTCTTCTTCTTCTTGGGAACGGCCTCAGGAGGTTGGACAGCGCCCTCGTCGTCAGGGTTCTCAACTGTTGCAGCCTTGTAGGCATGCTCGAGAGAGCACACCACGTACTATTCTTCACAAGCGACCGTGATGATGCTGCAGTTCCCTGGCATCTTGAGGACATTGTAGCCATGGTGCATTGCTGCCATGAACTTGGCGAGAGCTGGGTACCCGAGGATGGCATTGTATGGCAGGATAATGTCAGCGACATTGAAGTCGATGAGCTCGATGCAGTAGTTGTCACGATTGTGTGGGTGTCAAAACTGGCAGATGTGGGGTAGGAGGGGAGGGGCAAGCTGTGCATCTGAAGATCAATGGTAACAATGGAGAAGGGACACGGTATTTACCCAGGTTCGGGCCCTCTTAATGGAGGTAAAACCCTACTCCTACTTGATTATATTAGAGGGTATAGGGGTTAAAAGAGTTGATCTTCCTCGAGATTGATTCGGCTAACCCTAGATAGCTACCCTAGCAATGTTGTGATCTTGCCTCCGATCTAACCTCCGGTTTTATAGACACCTGAGGGGCTTAGGATTGTACAAAGTCGATTTTACATAAAGCAATAAAATATCCAGACACCAATACTTGCCATCCACACATGTGAGAGTCCCCACCGGACACGAGAGATAATCTTCTGTCTTGTATCTCGATGGCCCATCAGTCTGGCCCACATCAATAGACCGGACGCCCGAGGCCCCCTAGTCCAGGACTCCCACAGTAGCCCCTGAACCTGTCTTCAATGATGATATATTCGGCACTCAGATTGTCTTCACCATTGCAAGGCGGGTTCCTTAAAGAATACACATCGGCTTTCCTCTGTAAAAGAATGGTATCCGGCTTTTCATAATAAATACAACCCTTGGCCACGAAGGCAGGATATATAAAAAATAAGAATAGTGCCTTTTACTAACAACTTTTTTGACAGAACGTCACACTTGACCTTTCGTCATTTCGAACCATTTCACACCCTGCGTTCCGTGTTTCGAGGCCATGCCTCATTGGCACGTCATTGGGAATAGGCGAGGTTTTAAGGCTAGGGGAGCGGGCGCTTGGTATTCACGGCCTATATAAGCGGATAAAGATCCATCCTTTCTATCCCGCACCTTCTTCCTCTCTCAGCCTTCCCACCTTCGAGCTCCAGAACCCAAGCTCTGGTCCTTCCCACCGCCACCAACCTCTCCAGTCATGTCCGAATCTGGCTTTCAAGGCAAGTGGGTGGCCTCCTCCATAACGGAGAAAGACGTCAAGGAGCTCCAGGATGCGGGGTACCTGAGTACGGATATTGCATATAGGATCCTTTCCAAGAAGCAGGTCATCCCCACCCCGGAGCCTGGCGAAAGGGTGGTATTCATCCCCCACTTCCTCCACAGACTAGGGTTTCCACTTCACCCTTTTGTCTGCACCCTCATGTTCTATTACAGGCTAGATTTCCATGATCTAGCCCCAAACTCCTTCCTCCGCATCTTGGCGTTTATCATTGTGTGCGAGGCGCTCCTCCGCATTCCCCCCCCCCTCCCTCCCACTTAAGCTTCTGGCTCAAAGTATTTAACGTGAAGCCAAAGGTGGTGGACGGGCAACACACAGACTGCAGAGGTGCGATGGTGAGCAAACTTGCCAACGTCACCTGGCCCAAAGGGGCCTTCGTGGAAACTGTGAAGATATGGTAGCAGGAGTGGTTCTACATCATTGAA
>NC_041389.1:247891745-247901685 GCF_002162155.2 Triticum dicoccoides
CCCCGGAGCCTGGCGAAAGGGTGGTATTCATCCCCCACTTCCTCCACAGACTAGGGTTTCCACTTCACCCTTTTGTCTGCACCCTCATGTTCTATTACAGGCTAGATTTCCATGATCTAGCCCCAAACTCCTTCCTCCGCATCTTGGCGTTTATCATTGTGTGCGAGGCGCTCCTCCGCATTCCCCCCCCCTCCCTCCCACTTAAGCTTCTGGCTCAAAGTATTTAACGTGAAGCCAAAGGTGGTGGACGGGCAACACACAGACTGCAGAGGTGCGATGGTGAGCAAACTTGCCAACGTCACCTGGCCCAAAGGGGCCTTCGTGGAAACTGTGAAGATATGGTAGCAGGAGTGGTTCTACATCATTGAACCTCGGGGCACCAACTGGGCGGCCACTCCTGAGTTTAGATCGGACCCCCAATGCGGCTCAGGTCATGGATCAACAAGGGTCTAGACTGGGGATCTGCCGACGAGGTGATGATGCTGCAAAAGCACATCAAAAGTATGATAGCAAAGAACACCAGCCTCACTGACGTGGTTCAGGTGATGCTATTCCGCCGGACCCTTCCCTGCCAGCGCCGGCCTGTCCATATGTGGGAGTTCAATCTGGAAGGGCCGCGAACCCTGCAGTTATTCTTCGGCATGACGCACAAAGATATCTGGGGGCTGCTTTTCAAGGCCCAGAAGTTGTGGCTGGAGACGACTGACGACATCGACCTCGACTGTGCTCACCCAGCCTCCCTACTAAGTTTTAGTTTCCGAACAAAACTTAGATCAAAAATCACAGGGGTGTATTGAGAATTTCATACTTTAAACAGGGCTGGACGAAGAAGGCGGAGCGGGTCAAGTGTCCAGCCCCGCTGCCCGAAAACCCAGCTGATCCTCTACTGACAAGGATGTTGGTTCCGGCGCCATACTAGGCGCCGGAGAAGAAAGCCAAGAAGAAGGGCAAGGAGGCCAAAAACGTCCCCCGTCGTAAAGGTCCCCCGGACACTATGTCCAAGGATTCTGAAGCCCTCTCCTCCCATGAGGGAGATGAAGATGAAAAGGAGGAGGAGGAAGAGAGTTATTCCCCCCTAAGGGAAGGAGGAAGAAAAGGGCGGTCTTCGTAGATCCAGAAACGGAGGCATCCAAAAGAGGGAGGGTATCCCTCACGGACGACTCGGATTTGGATGCCGCAGTCATCTCTGAGCATCGCCCCAGGTCGAAGCCCCTAGCCGAATCATAAGTATCTCAGGATGCCTTACATACATCAGCATTTATGACTGTAGTTTTTAATACACTATATTGTATGTTTTAGTCCGGCCCGCGATCTCTCTCAAATATCGTCTCCAGGGAATTCGCTGGAGCCAGGGATGGTGGAGAGCGAGACGCCTCCGCGGGCCTACTCGCCAACCGCTCCGGATGACACCGAAGCCTTATTCTGAAGAGCCTCTCCAGGCCATGGAGAGGTGCAGGAGTTCGTCAGAACGGCGCAAGAGCGTAATACCTCGGCTGCCGAAGACATGGGAGGGCCAACCCCCATGGAGACTGATAACGGGGGCCATGACCAATCCGGACCCCAGCCAAACACTGTTCTAGAGACCCGTACAGTTTCAGAATCAGGCGAGCGACCCCCTTTGAAGGAGGAGGAGCGTCGACTCCACCGGCGACCTCCATCAATCTGGAAGCGTTGGATACTTTGGCGGAAGCGTTTCATCGTGCTTCCGTCGTGGAGGAGCACCGCACCCTGATGGGTGTGGTGGTTGAGAAGATTCAATCTGCCAAAAAGCGGGCTGAACAAAGCCTTTACAGCCTGTTAACAGGCTTTGAGGTATGCGATGTAATTTCCTAACCGATTTTAGTAAAGGAATATGCATGTGTATAGGTAGTATCCCCTGAGACTCTGTCCGGTTTTGAAGAAGTCAGACCTAGGATCACATAGTGTTCAGAAGAGGTGACACTCTATTGTACAGCAGGCTTCCCTGCTGGCGCCAAGCGCCTAGTTCGCCGAAGTTTCTGAACTCACTCGGAAGCTGCAGCTGGCCGACGAAGAAGTAATCCGCATCAACAAGCGGTTTGAGGAGACGCAAGGTATGCGTGCATTGAGTATATATCTCCAGTTGTATATGTGTTAGTTGTTTGAAACAAACTAAAAAAATGTTTTAACTATGCTCGCAATTGGCGCCGATGAGGTCGAGTCCATCGAAAGCGCCCTCGCCAAAGCCAAGCGGGAGGTGGAGGCGAGCAAGGTGCCCGCGGACAAGGTGGCCATGGACAAGGTGGCCAAAAGCTTAGAAGAGGAGCAAGCCACCCGCCAACGACATGAGGCGCGGGTGGGTGAGGTTGAGAAAGAGATCAAGGACGTCGTTGCTAGATGCAAATCCTTGGAGCAGACGAGTTCGGAGCAAGCCTCTGAGCTCACCAAAGCCTATGAGAGCCTGAAGGAAGCCGGGGCTAATGCCCAAGATGCTCGAAAAGAGATCCAAGAGGCGAGGCAGATTGCGGCTGGTAAGGCCTTTATTATGCAGAGTAGGTATGCCAGTAGAAGATATATTTTACTAACCCGAGTTCAGAGTTCTCCATGCTCCTTTGTCGACCTGCCAAGGAGCATTGCGGCCACCGCCGCATTCTTCCGAGCCAAAGACAGGAGCTCAAAGAAGTTGTTCTGGTCGTAGTACCTTGCACTAGAGCTTCCAATGCCCCTGACCGACCAGATGAAGAACCTGGCCGAACTACATAGGGTGGCCGGCCTGGCCATGAAGGACGTAATAGTCCGTCTTTGGCCAGCCGAAGCCGTACCCACCAGCCACTTTGGGCTCGTGAAGAGGCTGGTGGAGGCGCTTCCTCGGACTGATGCCCTTAAGCGCTCATCCTGTATTGAGGGTGCTCGGATGGCCTTTGCCCGCATGAAGGTTCAGTGGGCGAAGATGAAAGCCACCGAGATTGCCACCGCAGGGCCACCTAAGGGCAAGGAGCACCGACGGCCGGAGAGGTACTTCGACGAGTTACTCGAGGGAGCCCGTATTGTAAAAGGTCAGTACTCCAAGGACATAATATTTGAGTAGTTGTGTCCGGTTGTAAGAGTCATGTAACGAACTCATGGTGTATGATATTTATGATTTAGTTTATTGTCCTATTTTGCTGTTTATATGTCTGAAAGTTTACCAGTCATCGGCTTCAGCCCCCATGTAGATATTACAGGGGTGTTCATGATCGCACGACCGCACTTAATCCAACGTCTTGGTCCAATGTATGAGGCGTCTTGTGAAGTGAACTAGGCAATCAGACTATGCGGCTTTAGTACTTTCGCTTAGCCATAAGAGTCCATTGGTGGTGCTAAGTACTAGCCCCTTGTTGCATGATCGGCGAGCCGGAGTACGGCGCCTTTGCAACATGGTTGGTCAAAAACCCAGCCCCTTGTATGACACGGCATAAATCGCGAGCGATTCGTAGTGTAACACTAAGTCGTCGGATTGGTGACCCGCTCTCGCTTATCACGACAGTCAGTTTTCAGCTTTCTCTACTGAGGTACTTGACCGGACGAACCGGAAATACAATTGCAGTAGTTCTCCCTTTACTACATTAGCTGAACTGGCGGAACGTAAGGTGGCGAACACAAGAGCCGGGAAACCCAACTATAGACCAAAGACATGATTCGGAGCATATGCATATAATGCAATATCCAGGATGCCGAAGAGTTTCCTATGTGTGTTCGGACTTAAGAATTTAGCGGGGCTGAATACAGACCCTAGTATGAAGACCGTGTCGAACCACGTGTGTGGGGCGAACAGAAGGAATAGCGAAGATGACAAGGAAAAAGTCTAACAGCCAACCAAGAAGGTGGTAATCATTTGTGCCCTTTATATCTTTATTGATATTTCGATGACAGACAATGTCGTTCAATACTAAGGTCATATTACATGCCCAAACAAGAGAAAATTTTACATAATGGAAAGTCTAACACAGGGCCTAAAAAGCCATAGTTCGAAAAGAAACTCCAATGATGCCCTGCCGCACGTCTGCGCCTTTCCTCCTTAGTAGCGAGTCCTTTGAGAGGAGTGTTTGATGGTTGGGACATGCTAGCCTTAAAAGGATCTCTTGCGACAACCATCTTATAAGTAGGGCTCCTGATGAACCTGCATTAAAAGAAAAAGGATATATGCGGTCCAATTACGATCAAGCCATGTAATGGACCTATTCTGTAGTGTGCCTCCGGTGCCGCCCAACGTATTTTGAGTGTGTAATTATGTACGCGCGGTACATAAGACGCGACCTGGTGGGGCGATTGATCTTATGATTTTGGATCTACGGCAGTCCAGAAAATAAAATAAATTCTAGACCTAAAGTGAAGGCAGCGGAAGAACTCAGGTGTTCGGATGGATCTTACACAGAAAAAAGTACCTAGTGTGATTGAAAAAGGGGTGCTAAACTGTTACCGCAGGCCTTTAACATCATGTGCGGATTCAACTGTGTGATCTAAAGAGGAATGGAGAAGAAGCTCTGATGAACTGGACAAACCCTAATGGAGATCTGCTGCGCTGATGGTGTTGAACAGCGAAGGAGCGCCGCGGTCTCTGGACGCGTTCAGGATGATGCAGTGGCCGGAGTTGATGAAACTGGAAACGACGGCAGCGGAGCTCGGGCGGCGCAGGAGCGTTGAGAGGAGGAAGACGAAGACGCGAGGGCAGGGGTAAAAAATGAGAAGATGGACCCCCTGCCCCTATTTATAAGGAGACGGATAAATGGCATGCACGGGAATCGAGGAGACCAAAAAAATGATTATATGGCTATGTGGACGCCTCGATTTTGGGGGGATCCATTAAGATAAAGATCCCTTGAGATATCCTGGGCCTTGTGCGAAATTAATGCAAGATGACGTCATGGTGGGTTAACACAATTCTGAGGTGTGATGGCATGGCGGGTTATAATGAATTGGTAAGGAATCAGTGATGGGAGATTCTGCAAAGTCAAGTGATGAAGATTGATATGAACCGGTTCAAATCAACCTGGGGCCTAATGTTGGGGATATAACTACTAGGTATGACCCGCCGAGGAGGGGCCGGGTCATGCTACGGGCGACCCAAGATGAAGAAGCCCAAGATGTGAAGATGGCAGTTCATGAAGCAAGCTTATTGAAGGCCCAAGACCCAGAGGCGACTTAGGGCCCAAAGAGATGAGTCTCCATATGTTTAACTTGTTATGTAAGGCAAGTATTACCGAGCTGGTCACATTGTGTGAGCCGGCCGGGACTTTGTAAGCCGCCAGGCCTCAACCTGTGTATATAAAGGTGAGACCTGGTGGCGGGTTAACTCAAGAAACAACAGATCGAGAACTAGGTCAAGCATATTCGCTCCCTGGTAATCGAGACCCAAGCAATACAACCTAAAGCAGGAGTAGGCTTTACCTCGTTGAGAGGGGCCGAACCTGGGTAAAACTCTGTGTGTCCTTTGTCCCGTTTAACCCCTTCAAGCTAACCTAGAGGCGATGGCTCCACACCGAAGTCCTCTAGCTAGGGCTTCTGCCGTGTTAAGTCCACGACAAAATCCTCTTCTTCTTTTTGGGTATACCCCTTGGCCACAAGTCTAGCCTTGTCCTTCTCAACAGTACCATCGGGCCTAAGCTTCCTTTTGAACATCCACGTACATCCCAATGGTTGGCAACCTTAAGGACGATCAGTGATCTCCCATGTCCCGTTAGCCAAGATGGAATCCATCTCGCTATGGACCGCATCCTTCCAGTAGTCAGCATCCGGGGATGCATAGGCTTCTGAAATGGAACTAGGAGTGTCGTCATCCACGAGGTACACGAGGAAATCATCACCAAAAGACTTTGTAGTCATTTGTCTCTTGCTCCTAACAGGAGCTTCCTCGTCATCCTCCGTGGAACTTTCATCACTTTTGTGTTCATAATATTCCATCGGAATGACAGATTCAGGAGTCTCATCAGATTTCAGTTGAGAACTGCTTTGCATATCTCTCATGGGGAAAATATCCTCAAAGAATGTAGCATCCTTAGACTCTACAATTGTATCGACCTTCTGGTTAGGTACCTCGGATTTCACTACTAGAAATGTATAGCCAATGCTATTCTTAGCATAGCCCAAATTAACGTAGTCCATGGTCTTCGGACCAAGCTTACGCTTTTTATCGGCACATTGACTTCTGCCAAATAACCCCAAGTGTGCAAGTAAGAGAGTGTAGTTCTTTTCTTTTTCCATTGCTCATATGGAGTGGTCTCACTATCCTTCACAGGAACTTTATTGAGGACATGACATGATGTCAATGCAGCCTCCCCCCACCATGCCTTGGATAAACCCGATGTATCTAACATGGCGTTAACCAAATCTTTTAGAGTCTGGTTTTTTCATTCGGCAACCCCATTTGACTGGGGTGAATAGGGAGGCATCCTTTCATGAAGAAAATATCATGTTTCGCACAGAATAAACTAGCTCACTAGAAAAGTACTCTCCACCTATACCAGACTCATTTTATTTTCTTCTCGAGTTGGTTCTCAACTTTTGCTTTATAGATTTTAAAGTAGTGTAGAGCTCATTCTTAGTGTTTAACAAATACACATAACAAAATCTAGTGGAATCATCAATCAAAGTCATGAAGTATTTCTTTCCACCTTTAGTCAACATACCATTCATCTCACAGAGATTTGAATGTATGAGCTCTTATAGTGCCAGGTGTCTCTCCTTCACAGGCGTGTGAGGCTTACGAGGTTTCTTAGATTGCACACACACATGGCATTTAGAGCCTTTGACTAAAGTGAACCTCGGGATTAAATTCATTTGCTAGCCGCGTCATACAAGCAAAATTTATGTGACAAAGACGTGAATGCGAAACCTCAGATTCGTTCACACAAGAATGAATTTGGTTCATGACTTTATTACAGAAATCCTACAGGGAAAGGCGGAACAAACCACCACAATCATATCATTTTCCAACAAATAGTCCATACCGAGATAGGACTACATTGTTGGACTCAAATACTAATTTAAACCCTTCTTTACATAGAACGGAGCCACTAACGAGATTCTTCTTGATGGCAGGGACATGTTGCACGTTCTTCAGTTGCACTATCTTTCCCGAAGTAAACTTCAGATCTACCATGCCAACACCATGAACAGAAGCATGCGAGCCATTCCCCATTAGGACAGAACAATCTCATGTGATCTGGTAAGAAGAAAACAAAGACACATCAGCACACACATGAATATTGGCCCTAGTGTCAACCCAGCAATACATGGACTGACAAACTGAATGTACGGTAAACAGATTATCATACCCATATGCCCCATCACTGTTGCTCAGAGTGACATTGGTAGACTTGGAGTCCTGTCCTGCCTTCTCGTACTTGTTTCCCTAGCGTTCCTCTGAATCACAAGTAAATCAGCCATCTCTCCTTTTGTCTTTCTTCTTACCCTTCTTCTTAAAGGTAGTATTCTGTTGGACAGAGTTATTTCCCTTGAACATTTGAAAATTCTTCAGCACCACATTGGCACTAGAAGAACCCTCTGCCCCTTTCAGTTAGATGACCGATGACATCCTCAACAGAGAATTCACGTCTCAAGTGCTTGAGAGAAGTAGCAAAGTTCCTCCATCCAGGAGGGAGTTTTGCAATAATGCAACCCGCAACAAACTTGTCTGGTAACTCACACTTCAGGAGCTCCAGCTCCTTAGCGATGCACTATATCTCATGGGCCTGGTCCAATACAGAACGATTATCAACCATTTTTTAATCATGGAACTACTCCATAGCATACAGCTCGCTTCCAGCATCGGTTTCGCCGAACATAGCTTCGAGCGCATCCCACAAATTTTTGGCAACACGCGTATGGAGATACGCGTCGACCAACTTGTCTCCCATCACAGTAAGAACGACTCCCACATAGATGGTGATTGCCTCCCTAAACGCATTCTCCAGTTCAGGAGCAATCATTATCGTGAAAGACACACCACCGACCCAGAACACGTTCATTTCTATGTGCCACAAGGTGGTCCTCATCCGCCAATGCTTAAAATGCGTTCTGGTAAAAAAAATTAGTTTTAGTGTAGCGGTGAAGCCATGAGTCGAAAAGTGCTTAAAATAAGGTTTTTGGATTGTCGGAAATGTTAGCACTTTTCTGACTAATCTAATCGATGAGTATACAGTAAACATGGCAAATACGGTATGCATTTCATACCGATACCTAAGCATGCAAGCACGTACAGTACCTAGAACCGAAGTATACATGAACAACATATATACAGCCAACACATGAACGAGCAAATAGGGGATGAACGAGTCATACCCTCCAGTTGGCAAGGCCAATGCTGCGATGGCGGCCTCAGCCTTCTTCTTGGAAGCTTCGTCGTCAGCCATGGAGTCGATGCGGGGGAATTAGTGGAAGCAGAGGCAGACGGAGACGGGGACGGATAGGGAGCAGTTGCGTCAAGACACTCCCCAAAAACCTCATTACCATTCTCCCGGGCAGGATCTCGAACGACAGGGTTTCGGAGGCACCTGCTCTCCCGACCAACCGTGCACTCGATCGTCAGGATGAGATCGCCGGAAGCATCACACACACACACACACACACACACACACACACGGAGAGAGAGAGAAAGAGAAACAGTAGATGACGGCTAGGGTTGTGCAAGAGAGAGTGAACTGAGTTAGGGTTCACTCCACTGGCCCGCACCTTCTTATATAGGCCGTCAGGTAGATGGGTCGTGGCTCAGGCCCATGACTGAGTCCGCGAACAACCCACGGTCCAACGTCCCGGATAATGGCACTTTCATAAACGACTCATTAATTAACCCTCAATTAATTAAAAATGAGAGTGCACATCTCCTATTTCCAAACTTCATGTGGTAGAGCGGCCCTTACAAAAGGGTCTCACTCTTCTTTTTGTAGCAGTATGATGACATGCATCTAAATGGGCCTTAGAGATTAGACAAAAATTATTGCTTATATGGGCCTAAGCCCACCGCAACAATCTCTGGTGATAAAGCTTCCGAAAATCGATGAGTGATCAGTGCTTGAGGACGGCAACTCCTCTAGAAGTTTACGACACATGCCTTAATTAAACCTTGAATAGAGCTTGCCATACATGCTTTTCTCGGGTACACTTGAACACAAGGTGCTTAATGTCTTTCGCTCCAATCCCACACGCTGAACATTGTGCGCTCGTCTATATCCTTCTTTTGGACAAATCAGTGAAAGAAAGATGACATGGGGATATTGGATCGAACGATTGGAGGTTGGCCCATTAGACGGCGCGCGTCCGACCGATCTGGGATTTGCGCGGCAACAGTAGTTTCCTTTTGTTATCGGAGCACGTGCATCGGCAGTGTAAATGCACAGCATATTTGTCTGCACTGCAGCTGCACTGTATACTCGATTTTGATATATGGAACACACTCAGGATGATGATCGTCCAGCAGTCCAAGAAAGCAGATCAGATAATGATCTACTAGTACGACATAAACGATATTATATAGACATACATGCACAGTAACCCCTTCTCAGCGCTCGCGGGGAACGCGGCTGGGACAGCGAGTAGTCGAGTACACGTCCGCGTGCCGGCACCCCTTTTGCGGCGCCGCTAGCTGCGTATGCACGCGCGGCCGCCGCTAGTCGACCAGGCGAGGTGAGGCCAAACCCCGCGGGGTTCGCGTGGCCGGTCTCGCCAGACGGGTCGCGGACACGGGCAAGCGCGTCGTGATCCTCATCCCATGACCGCGACCCGTCTGTTCGCGGTTGCCACGTACTGACCTACGCGTCAGAAGAAGCCTCGACGGCTCGACTACATGAGCGTTCAATGAGTAGCTCAGCAGAATCCACACACAAATGCGCTGGAAATGATTCGCTTCACGCAGGGCATCTTCTGCACCGACTCTCAAACCGTCGGTAATCGTCTGAATGGTACGATTGAACGTGTTTTGCCATCCAATACGATCTTGCATCGGTCC
>NC_041389.1:247902041-247902843 GCF_002162155.2 Triticum dicoccoides
CGTCCACGTTTTCATCCGACATTCCCGCGCTTTCCATCCGGTGCACGCGTCAAATTCATGCCGACCTAGAGCATGCAACAGCCGCCATTGATATCGAGCGACGTGACTAGACAGGAGGACAGAGCTGACAGACGCGACCTCTCGGACGTCGCCGCTTCAATGCGGCGGCCGCATCCCGAGAAACCAACTCACGCCGCTGCGCCGCATTGAAGCAGGCTGACTGGCCCTTCGCATGGCTTGGCCCCCACTTCACACCCCCACTTCGTCCACTCCGAGCCCCTCCTATTCCGTGCGCCGGCAATGCACACCCCCACTTCGTCCACTCCGAGGCCCTCCTACTCCCCGAGCATCTCCAACTCCAGCGGCGATGCCAAAGTCATGGTTCTCTGCGCCGGCAGGCGGAGGCGGTTGGTCGTCAGGTGAATCATGGCGCCGCCGTCCTCGCTCTCTGGGCCACTCGGCATCCACAGC
The DNA here is from genome assembly GCF_002162155.2 of Triticum dicoccoides. NCBI lineage: Eukaryota > Viridiplantae > Streptophyta > Magnoliopsida > Poales > Poaceae > Triticum > Triticum dicoccoides. The sequence goes on from NC_041389.1 coordinate 247,902,513, forward strand.
GGCCGACTCCTTCAATAAGGAGGAGATCGTCATCTCCTCCGGCGACGAGGAGGACCAGGATTCGAAGCCGCACCACCGCATCCTTGCGGAGGCTGTTGTGACGGACGAAGAATTCATTTGCCATACGGAGATCATAACGGAATGATCGCTCTGATACATGGGCCCGACACCACCATCTCCGGCGCGTGCTGTCAAGGAGGAGCCGTCGTCCGCACCGCCCTACAGCGTGAAGCGGGAGCCAGCGACCCCACTCCAACGGCTCAAAGAGGACCCCCCCTCACGTGCAGCCGCAGAGGCGCCTAGATCGGACGCCACGTCCACCCCTCCCCCC
>NC_041389.1:247903110-247971237 GCF_002162155.2 Triticum dicoccoides
ATAGGGTGCCGCCTGAAGGAGGTGTCGGCCTTGTCGTTGCACAGACGATACGCCCGTGTCGACGGGCCTGCGTCGCCGCCTTGCCGCAGTCGCTGCGTCAAGCATGAGCTGCCTCCTGCTATCACCAAGGCAGCGTCCACATCCTCCGGTACCTCGGAGGCGGTGGTCCCTCGGGCTCGAGAGCCATCACGTTCAAGGAAAGCACGCGGCGAGGTACATGCCCAATACGAACGGCGCAATGCCACACGGGGCTCCGTGCTCCCCAAGTTAGACGCAGTGCTGGAATGGTTTTGCAATGACCCAGACCTTGCTGCCGTGTGGGCCCCTGACCCCTCTGTAACCACTGCGGAGATGGTCGCAAGGCGCCGCCGCTGCCTTGCCAGCGAGGTCGCCAAGATCGTTGAGGAATGGTCGCTTAGCAACTCCATCGCCAATGCCGGCAGGGGCAAGATGCGGGCGTCGTCCGCATTAAACATGGCGGACCTTCGCACCGTGTCACATGAGGCGGAGTGGCTCCTCCGCGGACGGCGGGCAGCGGGCGGACAAGGCTGTCGCGGGGGACCGGCGTCATTCCGCCGCTGGAGGGATGACGATGGTGGCGGAGGCAACACAGTGCGGCAGGGCAGGGCGACCACGCGTATGAGGTGGTTGTTCGGTACAAGCTATAGGAATTTTTAGTTAACAGCCGAAATATCCACGTGTTCGTATGTAGATTATATCCAAATTTTAATGAAATCGGTCGTGTTTAATGAAATTTCTCCAGTTTGTTTAAATGCATTTATTGTATGCGGATAGCATCGAAATCCCGCCCCCGTACTCGTTCGTGGGTTGGTCCATCTTAAACAGATACGGTGTCCGGTTTACGGGTTAGCATTGAAAATGCCTAACCATGCTGACAATGAAACGACTTTTTTTTTGCATGCAGAGAATGAAATGACTCGAAGCCCTAATTCCTCTTTTTCTTCATCAAGCATGTTCACAGCTCCTAAATCACATACATATCCAGACGTCCTTGTGTTTGAGGGTAATATCCAGACATCATGTCAACACTATTTGTGCTTTTATACTCGTATTTATTTATTATTTAAAAGTGAAGGTAATCACCTGTCCTCTGCAGGAACTTCCTCCCGTAACAGGCGCATGACGACTCCTTAAGCTATGCTAGTAACTTCTATTGGACAATATACTTGCAGCTTCACGTCTTCTTTGGTTTGGAGGAATTTCATAATATTTTTTCCGGAGCCCTTTGATTTGTAGGAACATATTTATTCCTATGCAGGATAGGAATAAATTCTTCACATTTTCAAAGGAAAAAATATTAGCCTTGACTCAATGCAAAAAATTCCTATCTTATTAATCAAGTAACATCTTTTTTCCTATAGGTAATAGGATGCATATCACCTCACTTCATATGATTTTTATACTTCTACAATATTCCTATCCTATGAACCAAAGGAGATGATAGAGGCGAAGGTGTCCCCTTTTTCGTGAGACAATAATTATCATTTTTGGCAGAGTAGACTTTGATGATCCGACTACAAATGCACAAAGACGTCGCGTCGTAGCAATTGCCAAAATAACTTCAAGAGTTTATTGATCACGCCGTAGCACGATCAGCTTGATTGCGAAGGTCTATTTTCTGCACGCAAATGAAAAACAAGTAACAAACTGAGATTGCAATCTAAATATTACGAATTTATGAGAAAAGATTTACTAATCAAAGTGGGGTTCTATGACGTCTTGGTCTGGTTGTTGAACACCAACGAAGGACGCGAGTTGCAGCTAAGCTGAACTTTAATCTAAACAAAATCAAAGTCTAAACGGTGCCTTTAGGACTATATTTATAGGGGGGGGGGGTATTTCATCCACCCTTGGCAAGGTGAGACTAAAACACCTCTTGCGTCGTTTCCCCTACTCTAAAACAGACTATATAGTCTCATTTCAAAATTACATGGGTCTGGCACAAAAATAAGGTGACGCGACACCTATATTAAGCTATGGACGAAATTTACGAAAGGTTATCTTGTATATTTTGTCCATGTCCTTGTATGTCATCATGATGGCTTCAAAGTGTTGAAAACTCCACTGAAAACTTCGTTCTTGTTCCCCTTTCACGCGTCATCATCTCCATGCTTGATCATACTCTAATGTCATCCTTCATATCCATGCTAGCCCGTTCATTTGTAAGCAAAACAAACATATCCAATTTAGGTAGCATCATATTTTCATGTATATTAGAATCATTACCAAGAAAATAAAGTACCTGGTAATTTATTTGGCATGTGCGAGCTCTAGTAGTTGATCTAATATGTGTAGCGGTAAAGATTGTGGATGTAACTGTAGTAGTGATGTCCTCTTCAGGAGGCCTCGGCGTGTTCAGAACTATCTTTAACTTAGTGAGGTGCAATTTCAAAAAGGTCACTTCAAATAATAGACTTTCACCCGCAAATTCACAGGGGCATGCAGGTGCTCAGGCATGCACCTATCAAGCCCTACCCAACTATTCGATTGCCTCGCGATTCATAAAGTAGTTGGATCTTGCACGGGGCCACAATAAGCTTTAAGTTCCAGTCGTCGAAACTTACGATTTTTTATCTCAAACTTTTGAATTTCTCACTCGCTTTTACCTAGTTTCATACATAAAATTTTAAGATTTTATCGGTTGTAGGAAAAAAAATGATTTTATTGTTTACGCACACTAAGTTTTAAGTGTTGAAACTTAACATTTATTTTCAAATTTCATCAAAATGTATTCACAATTTATTTTATTTGAAATCCCTCATCATGAGAAACATAAATATGAAAACATAACTTAATTTCGACTTTTCGTTTAAAAGATATTTCCACTATCTCAAAATAAGTGTCTGGACTTTATACTAACCTTAGTATAAAATTGTACTAAGTTTGAGACACTTATTTTTTAGAGGGAGGGAGTATAAAAGTTTGAAAATTAAAAGCCGAAAATAAAAAGACGTCTGAGGTACCGCGTGTCATGAGACCTCGTGCCACAAATCCTCTCCCAACCTTCGCCTTGTTTTATAGGCATGTTGAAGGATGTAAGATATTCAAGTAACTCTCTTAGGGCATCTCTAACACTGACCCGTAAATTTTCCCTGACATCCGTCCACGCACAGGAGGGGACCATTCCACGGACATGGATGCCGGAGCCGGCCATCCAATGTTGCTCGCATATATCCGGCCCCAGATTTTGTTTAAATCCGCACGATCAAATAGCCGCATATATAGTCTAAAACAGTTTAAATAATCAACTATGGCAGTAGTTTAAATTTTAAAAAGTTCAAATATTTACACTCCTACATTGTTGTCCCCCTTAACCATTCACAGATGCTCAATCGGATCTTCCTTAGTTGCTTGTGAGTTTTTTGATGTCGAATTTGTTGATGCATATGGACAAACTCTTCAAATGTGGGCAGATTTTGGTGGGGAAGTTCGATATGATCACCCATGTTCTTAAATTCAAGAAATGTGGCAGCATCCTCATCCTCATCCACCACGATCATGTTGTGCATGATCACGCAACAGGTCATCACCTCCTACAAGGTCTCCGGATCCCATTGTTTAGCAGGTCCATGAACAACTGCAAAACGTTCCTGCAGAACTCATAAAGCCCTCTCAACATCCTTTCTAGCTGCTTCTTGTCATTATGAAAAGTGAGACTTGTTTTGACTAATTGGGTTAGAGATGGTGTTCACAAAGGTAGCCCAAGGAGGATAGATGTCGTCAACCAGATAGTAGCCCATATTATACCCATGCCCATTGACGGTATACTGACAAGGAGGAGCTTTTCCTTCAGTCAGCCTAGCAAACAATGGTGATCGCTGCAGCACATTGATGTCATTGTGAGACCCTGACATGCCAAAGAAAGTGTGCCAAATCCAAAGATCCTGTGATGCAACTGCTTCAAGAATGATGGTGGGCTTCTTAACATGACCTTGGTATCGCATTATAGAGATTTCGAGCAGTTCTTCCATCTTCAATGCATGCAGTCAAGATATCCGAGCAAACTTGTCCACCATCTTGCTTCCGAGATTGCTAAGATCCTCTCGATGTCCGCCACAGTTGGTTCTCTCATGTAATGAGGTCCAAACCCCTCGACCACGACAGTTTCAGAGCTGACCATGGCATCTTCGCATGTGCTCTTAGACATCCGTAGCTATTCGTCCCATGAATAAGCGGGCGTACCATATGCAAGCATCCGCAATGCAGCCATGCACTTCTGCTAACTAGAGAACCCAATCCTTCCCACGGCATCCTCTTCAAGGTGAGGTATTCATCAAAGGACCGGACGCCATGGTAGAGACGATCGAAGGCATTTTTGCGCATCCGAAAGCGGTGGTGAAAATTATCAGTGAAGAGGGCATCAGGGGAAAAGTAGTCATCCATTAACATCAAATGGCCATGCGCCCGGTTGCGGTTGAGCACTCGATGACTCATGATCTACCCCTTGAAATTTAGAACATGCTCCTCCGCAGGCTCCGCGTCTGCAAGCACTGCCTGCCTCATCGTTGTCTCATCCATGTAGTCCTCCTCACCAGACAAGCCGGCCGATGGCTTAACCTAGTGCTCGTATATGTACTCCATATCCAAATCCATTGTTTCAAAGAAGAAGGGACAAAAAATTAGCTTAGGCAACTCACCAAATAGTTATCGGGCATGGTGAGCATCATAGGAGCGGATGGTATCTACACGGTGGTCGAAGAAGAGGTGAGGAATGGCGGCGGAGAAGCAGCGTGGAGCCTGGTGTACCGTTAGAGGTGATGGACTCGTCGAGTTCCGGCAAAGGTGCGGCATGGTGGCCAGGGTGGTGTAGCGGCGGCGAAGGCAAGAGAGAAAGACCGAAGGAGAGAAAATGGGATTATAGAGGCACTGGGTCTGGGAGGGGTTTTGGGTGGGCCGGGGTGTCGGAGTCCTACGTGGATGTTGTTTGTACTCCTGCAAAGCCCCTCCCCCCCAATTTGTCTCGGGTTCACTAGAAAAAGTATGTCTGGATCGCTCGCGGACCAATACAGGCCCACGTTTGATGGCTCGGCATGTTCGGACCACGTAGTCCAGACGGTTGCGGGCGGTTTGAGGATCCACTTTGGAGATGCCCTTGCAAGGGAGAACTACGGTCGGTGGTATGGAGTTGTCGATGGTTCCTTTGTGGGTTAACAACATCGTGGTCATTCCCGCGTTTGATGGTCATTCCCCTTCTTATTTTAATAGTGTGTAAGCTCTTATATGCATAAGAATGTTACATGTAATGAGTCTATCCGGCACGAACGCGCTTTGGATGAGAGACATAACCCCAAAAGTATAGCCTTGAGTCTAACTGCAATCATTTCAGATATGATTTTGTACGTCACATGCTCAAACTTGATCAAAGGGGTGCACGTATAACACACAACCTAGTTGATCAAAAGAATTGACTTAAGAAAAACACACCCGTCCATCTAGTTTTTTTAAAGATCCAGCCCAACTGGCATTGATTTCATTAGCATATAGAAGGCGGGAAACAAGTGTTGATCAAGTGATCAATGGGGTGAAATAGAAATGGTACAAGTGGCTAGCCTAGCGGCTATGCTGGCACTGATAGCATCGGCCTAGCTCTCACAGTACGTCCCCAAAGGGGTGCTCTATGAAGGCTGCTCCTGAGATCCTCCACTGCTCCATGTCACGGTGGCAGGCTTCAATGATGGTGCGAGAGCATGGCAGCTCACCATGGAAGGTGCATGCATTGCGCTCAAGCCATATGTGCCAGGCGATGAGTGCAAGTATTGATCTGGTGGCCTTCCTATCGGTTGGGCTTGCCGCATCTGTGATCAGCCTCACCCTTTCCGTAGTCGTCGTTATGGAGCACTGATACGTCTCCAACGTATCTATAATTTTTGATTGCTCCATGCTACTTTACCTACTGTTTTGGACTATATTGGGCTTTATTATCCACTTTTATATTATTTTTGGGACTAACCTATTAACTGGAGGCCCAGCCCAGATTTGCTGTTTTATGCCTATTTCAGTGTTTCGAGGAAAAGGAATATCAGACGGAGTCAAAATGGAATGAAATCAACTGGAGAAGTTATTTTTGGAAGGAAAGCAACCCAGGGAACTTGGAGTGCACGTTAGGGGAGATACGGGCTTCCCACGAGGGTGGGGGGAGCCCCCCTGGGTGCGCCCCCTGCCTCGTGGGGCCCCCGTAGCTCCTCCGATGTACACCCTGCACCCATATATACCTACGTACCCTAAAACTTCCAGAACAGAACCTAGATCGGGAGTTCCGCCGCCGCAAGCCTCTGTAGCCACCAAAAACCAATCGGGACCCTGTTCCGGCACCCTGCCAGAGGGGGATCCCATCACCGGAGGCCATCTTCATCATCCTGGCGCTATCCATGACGAGGAGGGAGTAGTTCACCCCCGAGGCTGAGGATATATACCAGTAGCTATGTGTTTGATCTCTCTCTCTCTCTCTCTCTCTCTCTCTCTCTCTCGTGTTCTCTCTCGTGTTCCTCTATGGCACGATCTTGATGTATCCCGAGCTTTGCTATTGTAGTTGGATCTTATGATGTTTCTCCCCCTCTACTCTCTTGTGATGAATTGAGTTTCCCCTTTGAAGTTATCTTATCGGATTGAGTATTTTATGAGAACACTTGATGTATGTCTTGCCGTGATTATCTGTGGTGACAATGGGATTTCACGTGCCACTTGATGTATGTTTTGGTGACCAACTTGCGGGTTCCACCCATGAACCTATGCGTAGGGGTTGGCACACGTTCTTGACTCTCCGGCAGTAGCTTTGGGGCACTCTTTGAAGTACTTTTATGTTGGTTGGATGAATCTGAGATTGTGTGATGCATATCGTATAATCATGCCCATGGATACTTGAGATGACAATGGAGTATCTAGGTGACATTAGGGTTTTGGTTGATTTGTGTCTTAAGGTGTTATTCTAGTATGAACTCTATGATGGATTGAGCGGAAAGAATAGCTTTATGTTATTTTACTACGAACTCTTGAATAGATAGAACAGAAAGGATAACTTTGAGGTGGTTTCGTACCCTACCATAATCTCTACGTTTGTTCTCCGCTATTATTGGCTTTGGAGTGACTCTTTGTTGCATGTTGAGGGCCTGTTATATGATCTATCTATGTTATTATTGTTGAGAGAACTTGCACTAGTGAAAGTATGAACCCTAGGCCTTGTTTCCTATCATTGCCATACCATTTACGCTCACTTTTATCATTAGTTACCTTGCTGTTTTTATTATTTCAGATTACAAAAATCTATTATCTACTATCTATTTTGCATTTGTATCTTCATCTCTTCGCCGAACTAGTGCACCTATACAATTTACCATTGTATTGGATGTGTTGGGGACACAAGAGTTCTTTGTTATTTGGTTGCAGGGTTGTTTGAGAGAGACCATCTTCATCCTACGCCTCCTACGGATTGATAAACCTGAGGTCATCCACTTGAGGGAAATTTGCTACTGTCCTACAAACCTGTGCACTTGCAGGCCCAACAACATCTACAAGAAGAAGGTTGTGTAGTAGACATCAAGTAGTTTCTGGCGCCGTTGCCGGGGAGGTTAGCGCTTGAAGGTATATCTTTAGATCTTGCAATCGAATCTTTTTGTTTCTTGTTTTAGCACTAGTTTATTTTATAAAAGAAAACTACAAAAAAATGGAGTTAAGTTTGTCTCATACGCTTCATCTTTTTAATATCTTTCGTGAGTATGATGGAAAGGAATATTGTGCCAAAGTGTTAGAAGAAGAATGCATTAAATTGTTTGGCACTAAATCTTTGAAAGATGAGCATGATTGTAATGTTGTTAGTACGAATTCTTTGAATATCCATGATGCTAATGATGATTGCACTAGTTATGATGAAAATATCTCTTATGAGCATGTCAACTTTTGTGGAGTGCATGTTTGCATGAACACACCAAATAGAGAAGATATTTATTGCAAGAGGCATAAGTACTTAGAAACCAAATTGTTGCAAGAAGAGCTAGATGAATGTGCTGAAAGATTCAATATTTTTCGCGCTCCTTGTGAACTTTGCAATGAACATGGTCATTTAAAGCTCCAATGCTATTTGTTTCATGATCAAGTCGTGTCCAAATATTGTGATAATTTGATTACCCTTGAGCATCATAAAGATCTTAGCCTTCTTTTGGGTTATGTAGAAATGAAACGTATAACTGAGGGTATTCCAAAATTTAGTCTTGATAAAATTCTTGATTTTGATGTAGAGAAAATTTATATGTATTATGCGAAGAATTGCATTGAAAATCCTTATATTGCCAATTACCTAAAGAAAAGAAAGCAAATGGAAGGTGATGAGAATACTAATGAAAGGGAAGAGGCTTCCCAATCTCCTCCTATTATTTCTTATGATGAATCAGGTAACGAGGAGGAGCTTTCTATTCAGCCAATCTCATCAATAAGGAGCTCAAAGAGGAAGGTTGAACCTACACATAATGTGAAGAAGAAAAAGAAAAGAAGGAGAAACAAAGGTATAAAGGTATCCCTCCCAAGTGATGTTGCTCCTACTACTCATTGTGATGATGATAATTGCTATACTATTGGTTCTATCAATATTTTTAATGGTGAGAGTGATTATGCTTATGACATGAAAGGGCCCAAGCTTGGGGAAGCTATGTTTGATGAGGATGAAATATTTGAGAATATATTTGCTAGAATTAATGTTTGTCCCAAGCTTGGGGATGCTATGTTTAATGAAGATGATATTTTTAGCATCCCAAGTTTTGATATGCAAAGTTGTTATGATGATAGAATGCCTCCTACCTGTGATGATTATATTGATGAAAGTGGGTTCGGAAGAGTGTCAACTTTAGGAAGTAGTGATCCCACTATTTTGGAGGATGTTGAATCTATTTGTGATGAATATGAGAGTGGATTTGGAAGAGTGTCAACTTTATTTAGTGATTCCACTATCTTGGGAGAGGTTTCAATCGATTATGATGAGAATGAAGTTGCTACTTATGATGACTATTGTGATGAAACTTATGCTATAAAAAGTAGTGATGATTATATTTACAAATCTTTTCATGATTACCCTTTTTCTGAACATTACTCTTTTAATGTGGAAACAATTGTTAGTGTTCAAGTCTTTTATGATACTCCCACTATTCCGAATGAGAAGAATTTTGTTTATGTGGAGAGTAGAAATTTTTTTATGCTTGTAGATCATGAAAAGAATGCTTTAGGTGTTGGTTATATTTTTGAATTCATTCATGATGCTACTGAAAATTATTATGAGGGAGGAACATATGCTTGTAGGAATTGCAATAATGTCAAGTTTCCTCTCTATGTGCTTAAATTCTTGAAGGTATGCTTGTGTTACCTCCCTATGCTAGTTGATTATTGTTCCCATAAGTTGTTTGCTCACAAAATCCCTATGCATAGGAAGTGGTTTAGACTTAAATGTGATAGTCATATGCTTCATGATGCTCCCGTTATGATTCAATTCTTATCTTTTATGTGAGCATCATTGTCATCATCATGCCTAGCTAGAAAGGCAATAAAGAAAAGCGCTTGTTGGGAGACAACCCAATATTTATCCTTACTGTTTTTGTGTGTACACATGATTATGCTACTTTAGTAATCATGTTTTATAGCTTTTGTTTAAATAAAGTGCCAAGTAGAACCTTTGGGAAGACCTGGGTGAAGTTTGTGTGATCTTGCTGTAGAAAACAGAAACTTTTGCGCTCACGAGATTAGCTGCCATTTTTTTACTAGAGATTGATTTTAGGTTGATTCTTTTTTCATATGATTAATAGATAAATTTCTCAGGTACAGCAATTTATTTCATAATTTTTGGGGTTCCATAAGTATACGTTTGATATAGATTACTACAGACTGTTCTGTTTTTGACAGATTCTGTTTTCTATGTGTTGTTTGCTTATTTTGATGAATCTATGAGTAGTATCGGAGGGTATGAACCATAGATAAGTTAGAATAAAGTAGATATTACACCAATATGAATTTAGAATGAGTTCATTACAGTACCTAAGTGGTGGTTTTATTTTCTTATACTAACGCAGCTTGCGAGTTTTGTTTTGAGTTTTGTGTGGTTGAAGTTTTCAAGTTTTGGGTAAAGATTCGATGGACTATAGAATAAGAAGTGGAAAGATCCTAATCTTGGGGATGCCCAAGGCACCCCAAGGTCATATTCAAGGACAACCAAGCAACTAAGCTTGGGGATACCCCGGAAGGCATCCCCTCTTTCGTCTTCGTTCATCGGTAACTTTACTTGGAGCTATATTTTTGTTCGCCACATGATATGTGTTTTGCTTGGAGCGTTATTTTATTTTGTTAAGTTTTTGCTTGATGTTAGTTAGAATAGTGTTTTGCATCTTTAGTTTCAATAAAAAAAGTCAAGGATAGCCTTTGCCATGCTTATTTTGCTAGTTTGCATGTTGCTGTTTGAAAACAGAAAGTTTACCGCTGTTGCAAAAATTCCCTAGAAAAGTCAGAGCATGGTATAACATTGAATATTTTTTCATATTAAGATCTGATAAATTTATTACAGTGGTAATTTTAGTTCATAATTTTTGGAGTCAGGGAAGTATTGATACTCTTGCATTCTTTACAGACTGTACTGTTTTGACAGATTGCTGTTATGGTTGCATTGTTTGCATATGTTTGCTTATTTAATGATTCTATTTGAGGATAGGAGTATTAAATATACAGAGGCATTTAGTATTCAATGTTGAATAATAATTTAAGTGATTTGTTACAGTAAAAGATGATATGGTTTTGCATTGGTTTATACTAACCTATCTCACGAGTTCTTGTTGAGTTTGTTGTGAATGAAGCTTTTGATAAAAAGAGAAACCATGATATGAGAGGAATTAAGGAGACACAAAAGTTCAAGCTTGGGGGTGCCCAAGGCACCCCAAGATAATATGTCAAGAAGTCTCAAGCATCTAAGCTTGGGGATACCCCGGTAGGCATCCCACCTTTCTTCTTCAACAATTATCGGTTAGTATCGGTTGAGCCTAAGTTTTTGCTTCTTCATATGAGTTGTGATATACTTGCATTGTAGTTTTCTTTAGCTTTGCTTGCTGTTTGAATAAGTATCAAGATCTGAAATTCTTTAATGAGAGAGAGCCATACATGATTTAGAATTTGCTAGAATACTCTTTGTGCTTCACTTATATCTTTTGAGCTTGATAGTTTTGCTTATTGTGCTTCACTTATATCTTTTGAGCGTAATAATTTTTCCTCTAGTGCTTCACTTAGATTTTTTAGAGCACGGTGGTGGATTTGTTTTAAAGAAACTATTGATCTCTCATGCTTCACTTAGATTATTTTGAGAGTTGTTAATAGCATGGTAATTTTTTAATGATAATATACTTGGTATTCAAGATTTGTGAAACTTTCTTTTGAGTGAATTGAATACTAAGATAAGTTTGATGCTTGATAATTGTTTTGAGATATGGAGGTGATAATATCAAAGCAATGCTAGTTGGGGTGATTATGAATTTAAAGAATGCTTGTGTTGAAGTTTGTGATTCCCGTAGCATGCACGTATGGTGAACCGCTTTGTGATGAAGTCGGAGCACAATTTTATTTATTGATTGTCTTCCTTATGAGTGGCAGTCGGGGACGAGCAATGGTCTTTTCCTACCAATCTATCCCCCTAGGAGTACGCATTTAGTGCTTTGGTTTTTGATGACTTCTAAATTTTTGCAATAAGTGCATGAGTTCTTTTGATTAAGGTTGAGTCCATGGATTATACGCACTCTCACCCTTCCACCATTGTGAGCCTCTCTAATACCGCACACTTTTCGCCGGTATCATACACCCACCATTTACCTTCCTCAAAACAGCCACCATACCTACCTATCATGGCATTTCCATAGCCATTCCGAGATATATTGCCATGCAACTCTCCACCGTTCCGTTCATATGACACACATTACTTTTGTCATATAGCTTTTTGCATGAACATGTAGTTGACATTGTATTTGTGGCAAGGCCATCTTCATAATTTTCATACATGTCACTCTTGATTCATTGCACATCCCGGTACACCGCCGGAGGCATTCATATAGAGTCATATTTTGTTCTAAGTATCGAGTTGTAATTGTTGAGTTGTAAGAAAAATAAAAAGGTGATGATCATCATTATTAGAGCATTGTCCCAGTGAGGAAAGGATGATGGAGACTATGATTCCCCCATAAGTCAGGATGAGACTCCGGACGAGAAAAAGAGTGGCCATAAAAAAAGAAAAAAAAAGAGAAAGGCCAAATAAAAAAATAAAAAAAATGAGAGAAAAAGAGAGAAGGGACAATGCTACTATCCTTTTTCCACACTTGTGCTTCAAAGTAGCACCATGATCTTCATGATAGTCTCATATGTTGTCACTTTCATTTACTAGTGGGAATTTTTCATTATAGAACTTGGCTTGTATATTCCAATGATGGGCTTCCTCAAAAGTGCCCTAGGTCTTTGTGAGCAAGCAAGTTGGATGCACACCCACTTAGTTTCTTTTTGAGCTTTCATATACTTATAGCTCTAGTGCATCCGTTGCATGGCAATCCCTACTCACTCACATTGATATCTATTGATGGGCATCTCCATAGCCCGTTAATACGCCTAGTTGATGTGAGACTATCTTCTCTCTTTTTGTCTTCTCCACAACCACCATTCTATTCCACATATAGTGCTATGTCCATGGCTCACGCTCATGTATTGTGTGAAAGTTGAAAAAGTTTGAGATTATTAAAGTATGAAACAATTGCTTGGCTCGTCATCGGGGTTGTGCATGATTAAATACTTTGTGTGATGAAGATAGAGCATAGCCAAACTATATGATTTTGTATGGATAACTTTCTTTAACCATGCTATTTTGAGAAGACATGATTGGTTTGATTAGTACGCTTGAAGTATTATTACTTTTATGTCAATATGAACTTTTGTCTTGAATCTTTCGGATCTGAATATTCATACCACAATTTTAAGAAGATTTACATTCAAATTATGCCAAAGTATCACTCCGCATCAAAAATTCTTTTTTTATCATTTACCTACTCAAGGACGAGCAGGAATTAAGCTTGGGGATGCTTGATACGTCTCCAACATATCTATAATTTTTGATTGCTCCATGCTACTTTACCTACTGTTTTGGACTATATTGGGCTTTATTATCCACTTTTATATTATTTTTGGGACTAACCTATTAACCGGAGGCCCAGCCCAGATTTGCTGTTTTATGCCTATTTCAGTGTTTCGAGGAAAAGGAATATCAGACGGAGTCAAAACGGAATGAAATCAACTGGAGAAGTTATTTTTGGAAGGAAAGCAACCCGGGGAACTTGGAGTGCACGTCAGGGGAGATACGGGCTGCCCACGAGGGTGGGGGGCGCCCCCCTGGGCGTGCCCCCCGGCCTCGTGGGGCCCCCGTAGCTCCTTCGACGTACCCCCTGCACCCATATATACCTACGTACCCTAAAACTTCCAGAACAGAACCTAGATCGGGAGTTCCGCCGCTGCAAGCCTCTGTAGCCACCAAAAACCAATCGGGACCCTGTTCTGGCACCCTGCTGGAGGGGGATCCCATCACCGGTGGCCATCTTCATCATCCCGGCGCTATCCATGACGAGGAGAGAGTAGTTCACCCTTGAGGCTGAGGGTATGTACCAGTAGCTATGTGTTTGATCTCTCTCTCTCTCTCGTATTCTCTCTCGTGTTCCTCTATGGCACGATCTTGATGTATCCCGAGCTTTGCTATTGTAGTTGGATCTTATGATGTTTCTCCCCCTCTACTCACTTGTGTTGAGTTGAGTTTCCCCTTTGAAGTTATCTTTTCGGATTGAGTATTTTATGAGAACACTTGATGTATGTCTTGCCGTGATTATCTGTGGTGACAATGGGATTTCACGTGCCACTTGATGTATGTTTTGGTGACCAACTTGCGGGTTCCACCCATGAACCTATGCATAGGGGTTGGCACACGTTCTTGACTCTCCGGTAGTAGCTTTGGGGAACTCTTTGAAGTACTTTTATGTTGGTTGGATGAATCTGAGATTGTGTGATGCATATCGTATAATCATGCCCATGGATACTTGAGGTGACAATGGAGTATCTAGGTGACATTAGGGTTTTGGTTGATTTGTGTCTTAAGGTGTTATTCTAGTATGAACTCTATGATGGATTGAGCGGAAAGAATAGCTTTATGTTATTTTACTACGAACTCTTGAATAGATAGAACAGAAAGGATAACTTTGAGGTGGTTTCGTACCCTACCATAATCTCTATGTTTGTTCTCCGCTATTAGTGGCTTTGGAGTGACTCTTTGTTGCATGTTGAGGGCTTGTTATATGATCTATCTATGTTATTATTGTTGAGAGAACTTGCACTAGTGAAAGTATGAACCCTAGGCCTTGTTTCCTATCATTGCCATACCGTTTACGCTCACTTTTATCATTAGTTACCTTGCTGTTTTTATTATTTCAGATTACAAAAATCTATATCTACTATCTATTTTGCACTTGTATCTTCATCTCTTCGCCGAACTAGTGCACCTATACAATTTACCATTGTATTGGGTGTGTTGGGGACACAAGAGACTCTTTGTTATTTGGTTGCAGGGTTGTTTGAGAGAGACCATCTTCATCCTACGCCTCCTACGGATTGATAAACCTTAGGTCATCCACTTGAGGGAAATTTGCTACTGTCCTACAAACCTGTGCACTTGCAGGCCCAACAACGTCTACAAGAAGAAGGTTGTGTAGTAGACATCAAGCACCAGGTAGCGTGTGCCAGGGAGTGACAACCCCCCATGATTCCGCCATTGTCCAAGCCTAAATAGTGACCGGGTATTCCCAGAAGAGGTGGGAGGAGGACTCCAAACTTCGCAGGCAGAGCTGGCAGAAGTAGCTGTTTTCCCAGCCACGCCGTTGCACGCGATTGTTGCACCATAGCCTGTCAAGGTGTAGCATCCATAGGAACATCTTGACCTTGCCAGGAGCCCAGATACGCAAGACGTTCTTGGAGAAGGAGGGTGTTGTTGACACCGAGAACTGCGCCGCATAGGCGGAGCGAGCGGAGTATTGCCCGGAGGAGCTAGCTGCCCAGCGAATTGTGTCGTTGCGGTCCTCGTTGATGATGTTGCCCGCACTTGTCATTGCGGTCCTTGTTGATGATGTTGCCCGCACTCCGAATCTCTCTTGCCAGCTGAAGCACACTGGGCGCGATGCTACCGAGGTCACCGTGACGAAGGTCGAGGATCCAGCGCCCATTGAGTAGCGTGTCCCGGACGGACCAGTTCTTGCAGATGGAGCGGGTGAACAGGGTGGGGTGGACCAGGCAGAGTGGCCTGCCACCAAGCCACGGACTTGACCAGAAGGATGCCGTCATGTCGTCCCCAATGGTGACCGTTGTGTTGGCTGCGAAGAGGGCTTGATCCTGCAGGTTGCATGGCGTGTCTGAGCCGACCCACGACCTTCTGGATGGGTCCAGGAGAGCCAGAGCCAGCGCAGGCGGAGGGCCCGCGCAAACTTGTCCAGATCATGGATGCCGAGGCCACCGTGCTTCTCCGGCGTGGTGACCGTGCTCCATGCGACCATGCATTTGCCTCCCATCACCTCTTCATCTTGCGCCCACAGGAAACAACGTCTAGCTTTATCTACCTCCTTGAAAAACTTCTTTGGCACCCGTAACACCGTGAAAGCGAACGTCGGCATGGCAGAAAGGATGCAGCGAACAAGCACCCTACGGATGGTGATATGCATCAGCCTGCCCTTCCAACCAGCAAGGCGTGCACGGATCCTATCTAGGATGATTTGCAGGTGGACTAAACGAATCCTACCGGTGGTGATGGGAAGACCTAGGTATGTGATGGGCAGCAACGCAACAATGCCGCCAAAGTTCTGCAGGATGGAGCTGAGGTTGAGGTCACCACAGCTGATCAGACCGCCGAGGACTTGGCCAGGTTGACGTGTAGGCCCGTGGCCTCACCGAAAAGATGAAGGATGCTGAGGAGTGCATCGACCTCCATCCTTGCGGGGTTGACGAAGATCACAATGTCGTCAGCATAAGCTTGTGCACATGCACACGACCGTCCCAGGCAGCGGGGAGAGCTGGCCCGCCAAGGTTGCCGCCTCCAGGAGGCGATGCAGGGGGCCGATGCAGAGAATGAAAAGCAGCTGGGAGAGCGGGTCTCCCTGCTGCAGCCCTCGGCGATGGGTGATGGAGGTGCCCGGAGTACCATTCAGGAGGCAAGGCAACGAAGATGTAGAGAGCAGGAGTGTGATCCAGTCTCGCCATCGTGCAGGGAAGCCCATTTTTTGGAGAAGCTCAAAGATGTATTCCCAGGAGATGATGTCAAACGCCTTGGCAATATCTAGCTTCAGAAGAAGTGCAAGCACTTTGCAGCGATGTAGAGCTCTGATGGCGTTTTGCACATATAGGAAACTATGATGGATGCACTTAGTTTGTTGGTATGCAGTTTGCGCAGGCGAGATCAGTGTGCTGATGACAGAGGCAAGCCTCATGGACAGGACCTTGTCGATTAGTTTTGCAATGGAGTGAATAAGGCTGATGGGCCTGTAATCAGCCGTACATGTTGCCCCGTCCTTCTTTGGCAGCAACGCGATCATGGCAGAGTTGAGGGCAGCAAAATCGCCCCCAGCTAAATTGTAGAATTCATGGAAGACTGCCATGACATCTTGCTTAATGACACCCAACATGATATGTAGAAAGCACTTGAGAAGCCATCAGGTCCAGGTGCCTTTTCAGAGGGAGAAGCCATGATCACCTCCCACACTTCAGATTCGGTGAACGGGTTGTCGAGCCCAGCATTCTGAACCGATGGCAGCTGAATGGAGTCCCAGTTGATCGAGCAGGAGCGAGCTCGTCTTGTGCCGAGCAGCTGAAAAGGAAATGGGTGTGAGCAATGGCACCCTTGTCCTCATGCGTTGTGGCCACACCAGTTTCAGATTGCAGCGAGTGGATGTGGTTTCGGCATCTCTGGGAGTTGATCTTTGCCTGGAAGAAAGAAGTCTTGGCGTCACCAGCTTGGAGCCAGGAGACCCAGGACGCTTGGCGCTTGCTTGCACGCTCGATCGCCGCCAGCCCTACGATCCTCTGCTTGAGCTATTTGCGGAGGCAGAATTCAGCGGTTGACAGCCGACGCATTTCCTGGGTGATGTCCAGCCTGAGCACGACCTCAGCGGCAAGGTGGAGCTGCACTTTGGTGTCACTGAACAGTGAACGAGCCTAAATCTTCAGGTTGAAAGCAGCCCACTTCAGCTTGATGTTCAATCTTGCGAAAGGGCACCTGGTCATAACAAGCCGCTACCAAGCCCGTTCCACTATCTCTCTGAAGCACCGGAGCGCGGCCGGAAAGCTTTGAATTTGAAAGTAGCCCTCCTCAGTGGTGCGGTAGTGTCAGCTAGCACCAGCGGGCAGTGGTTCAAGCAGGCAGTCAAAGGAGCCATCAGCATGAGGGAGGGGAAGAGGTTCTCCCATTCGACATTGTAGAAAATCTTGCCGATTCTCACCAGGGTCGGATCCTCCCGCTCATTTGACCATGTGAAGCGCCTGTTTTTGCACTTGATCTCCTTCAGGCCGGCCATGTCGATCGCCCTTCTGAACATGCCCATGATGCGATGATTCAGGTTGAGGTTGCTCTTGTCCCTCGCTTCATAGATGATATTGAAGTTGCGCAAAATTATGCATGGCTCGCCTAGGGGTGGCGCAGAATGGATCAGCTCCGCTAGGAAGGAGTCTTTGAGCCCATCGTCAACTGAGACGTAGACAGTCATCAGCCAAAATGAGGAGGAGCACCACAAGAGGGTGACCTTAGCAGTGATCGAAAAGCAGCCCACGGCCTGTGTGTCGAGCTGCACGATGCTCTTGTCCCAGAGGATCACTACACCTCCTCTGGTTCCATCTACTAGCAGGACCGCACAACTATCCAAACGATTTCCTCCCAACTCGCGCACGATGTTGGGCGACTATGATTCTAGCTTCATCTCTTGTAGACAGAGAATTGGAGTTTTGTGAGCGATAGCAAGTTCACACACTGCAGCTGTCCTCGCCGGTGAGTTCAGGCATATGAAATTCTAGGACATGCAAGAGAATTGGTTGTTATTCATTGGGCACGACCAAATTCTCCAGCAGCATCACAAATCTATTGATGATCAAGCAAGACAGGTACAAAGCCAGCTTAATAGGGCATGCCAGAGGCCACCAATAGGCCCCAAGATCCTCTGGCACGAAAGCGATCCTCTAAACCTAATTCTAATATAACGGAGAACTAACATGGAACCTAACTCTACTCGGCTTAAGGCCAAGCGCTACTAGAGACTAAAACTAACAAAGTAGAGATTATTATGGTCGACTAACATAACTAAACTACAGCTTCATCAGCGGCATCCGGGCCGGCCATTCACCACGCGATGCGCAGCGCCTCCGGGTCAAGGCGGGTGAGCTTGGCGATGATGGAGACGTCCTCCTCTGACAATGGATCATCGAAGTGTTTGATGCGGACTTCAGCCGCCTTCGCCGTCATGGCCTTCTTCGGCCCCAGCAGGTCGAGCTTCTTGACGAGCAGCAGGAAAGCACGTTGCACAATAGGCACGTTGGAGGCGATGCCTGCCTGTCGCGCACTCTGCCTGGTCGGCTCTGAACGGGCCTTGGGCGGTGTTGATGTACGTCGATCCAGGGGGTGGCGCACGAGAGGAGCGGGGGTGTTGGTGAAGAGGTTGTTCTGTTCATCGTTGTTGTCGTTGCCGAGGAGCTGGAGCTGCTGGACCTGCTGCGTCACGGTGCCAAGCTGAACTTCAGTGGAGACTGTCGAAGGTGTGGTGCGGCAGGCCACGACCGTGGTCCCGGAGGTGAACTCGAGCGGGGCAGTAAGTGTGGAGGCGATCGCCTGGTCGATCTCTTGGCGGCTGCAATCTGCGAGGACGGGCTGGAGAGGCGCGCGGTCCGAGTCGAAGAAGTCGGTGATAGGGTCAGAGGCCACGACCGCCGCGATGGGGGCCGCTGTTGTCTCCGTAGCCGTGCTCCCGGCTTGGCACGATAGCAGCGGCAGAGGTGAGGTGGCTCTGAGGCTGTTGCCGTCGTGGTGGTTGTCCTTGTTGTGGTGTCTGCTGACCGGTGTCCTACTTCGCTGACACCCAGCGCCGCCAGTGCTTCCCCGTGGCGGTTGCTCGCGCCCGCCATGGGCGCGGCCCAGGAGAATGTCCTTCCAGGAGCGGCGGCCACCTTGTGGCCCGTCGTTGTTATCGTGATCTCGGCGAGGCCCTAGCTGGAGCCCTCCGCAGCCAGAGGAGCCGACCACCGGAGGGTGGCGCCTGCCCTGCCCCTGGCCATCCTCGACGTGCATCGACCATGTCCCCGGGTAGACCCGCTAGAACGGGCGATCATCGTCGGACCCAGAGGATGGGATACCACTCTGGCCCGAGTGCGAGGAGCGCGTCATCAGCGGCGTCCAATCTTCGACGCAGTCGACGTGGATGAGCATGACGTTGCGCTGACACGGGGAGGTGGGGGACCTCACGGCTCAGCAGCGAGTAGCCCAGCATGGCCTCGACGCGGCCGGCACCGCACGCCGCGCGCCAGATGGAATGCTTGGTGGGGATGAAGGTGACACCATACACCCACACCCATCCATCTAGTTGACGCCCCGTCTCTTCGACCGTCTTGTGCGCCCACCATACATCTGCTGGGCGTGAGCCTCTCTTCCGTGTGAAATAATCTAGCCTTATCTCTTCTTCCCCGCCATCCATCTCTTGTCTTATCTCCACACATCATGGCGATCCGAGACACTACCACCATTGGGGGCCAGCTGTGGAGACCTTGTTGCCACCGCCATGCAGGGGCGGAGCCAGGATTTGGACATAGGGGTGGGGGTGGGGGTGAGTGGTGACGGTCACAAGTACAATATGATGTATATACCGAAATAGTATATCAACATATGTTTGTAAATACACATATATATCAATAATAAATCCTCTCAAATACTAAAGTTCATAGTTTCCAAAAAAGCCTTTGAAATTGATAAGCCAACACATATGTTTGGCTTTTTTTAATAAAAATGTAGTTCTAATGTCACCAATGTCTCCAAATTTTCGGCACTATCACAGATTTGACATCGAGGCAATTGGCGTGAAAAATTATCTTCGTTTTTCAACAAAGTATAGCCAAACAAAACCAAAAGGAGGATTACATCATTCTAGCACCTATCAATACAACAACTATTGCATTGCCAAAGTGTCCTTCTACATGGTATCATCTCTGAAAGTCTTGACCTAGGGTGAAGCCGCCCGCCGCTGCCGCGCTCCTCCCGCGCGCGCCGCCACCGCCGCCGCTCTCCACCTCTGCGGCACACCGCCGCCGCGCCCTCCCCTTCCAGCGCCACCGCCGCCCCGCTTCTGCCACCTCTCCCCTACCATGTGTTTCCGCCCTCCCGCCGTGCCGCGCCTCCTCCCTGTCGCACTCCCGCCGTTCCACCTCCTCCCACTCATCACCGCTGCCGCCCTCCCTCACACCTCAGCTGCGACCCTGCAGCCGCCGCTCCTCCCGCCGCTGCCGCCCCCTTCCCTCTCTCTCCCAAAAAAACCTAACCCTAGCCACGCCGCTCCATGGACTCCCCTGGTTCCTCCTCCACCCACTCGTCGAACCCCTTCGCCGGCCCCGAGCCCTCCTCCGCCGCCATCTGTGACCTCAACATCGAGGCCTGGGTCCCCATCTGCCTCGACAGCTCTAGTATGTTGTACTAAGCATGGAAGACCTACTTCAACCTTGTCCTCCGTGAGTACTATCTCACCGAGCACATCGATGGCTCTATGGACGGTGACTACATAAAGGGCGTTCTGGAGTAGTCCACCATTGAGGCCACGCTCATCTGATGGTTCTACCAAACCGTCCTGAAGGAAATCTTCCACACGGTTGTCGCCGAGGACGACGCATCGCCCACGTCATGTGGACCAAGATCAACACGCTCTTCACTAACAACAAACTTCAGCGCCTTGTTTTCCTGTAGTAGGAGCTCTTCGGCTATCACCAAGACAACTCCACCATCGATGAGTACTGCATGAGACTCAAGATGCTCGCCGATGAGCTTCACGACATTGGCGCAAAGGTCACCGATGACCTCATGCTGAGCATCCTCACCGCCGGCCTCAACGAGGACTTCGGCAACGCGGCGTCCAACCTCACCTTGCTGCCGCAGCCCACCTTCCAGTGCGTTGCCGCGTACCTCAAGCTTGAGGAGTGCCAGATGACGAAGGTGAAGCAGCGGGTCTAGCACACCGCCCTATCCGAACGCACCACCAGCGGCAGCCCAGCTCGACCGGTCGCGCGACGTCCTCTCGCGCCACTCGCGCCCGCCGGTACTTCCCACTGCCTCCCGCGCCACCCGTGCCTCCCCAGTAGCCGCAAGGTGGCGGGGGCCAGCGCAACTGGCGGGGAGGCGGGGGCCGCCGTCAGCAGCAGCAGCAGCCGACCTAGGGCACCGCGCTACTAGCAGCCCCCTCCGCCATTGGCGGCTGGGCAGAACCCGTGGACGGGCATCGTGCATGCCTATCATATGCCCGTCCCACAGGCTCCTGCGTCGGGTCTCCGCGATCTTTGTCCCATGGGCCACCAGGCGTTCCTCGGCGCGCCCTACTGATGACCCACAAGTATAGGGGATCTATCATAGCCCTTTCGATAAGTAAGAGTGTCGAACCCAACGAGGAGCAGAAGGAGATGATAAGCAGTTTTCAGTAAGGTATTCTCTGCAAGCACTGAAATTGTAGGTAATAGATAGTTTTGTGATAAGATAATTTGTAACAGGTAACATGCAATGAAAGTAAATAAAGTGCAGCAAGGTGGCCCAATCCTTTTTGTAGCAAAGGACAAGCCTGGACAATTTCTTATAATGAGAAAAGCGCTCCCGACTACACATGGGAATTATCGTCAAGCTATTTTCATCACGCTCATATGATTCGCGTTTGTTACTTTGATAATTTCATATGTGGGTGGACCATTGCTTGGGTACTGTCCTTTCTTGGACAAGCATCTCACTTATGATTAATCCCTATTGCAAGCATCCGCAACTACAAAAGAAGTATTAAGGTAAACCTAACCATAGCATGAAACTAGTGGATCCAAATCAGCCCCTTACGAAGCAACGCATAAACTAGGGTCTAAGCTTCTGTCACTCTAGCAACCCATCATCTACTTATTACTTCCCAATGCCTTCCTGTAGGCCCAAATAATGGTGAAGTGTCATGTAGTCGACATTCACATAACACCACTAGAGGAGAGACAACATACATCTCATCAAAATATCGAACGAATACCAAATTCACATGACTACTAATAGCAAGACTTCACCTATGTCCTCAAGAACAAACTTAACTACTCACAAAGCATATTCATGATCATGATCAGAGGAGTATTAATATGCATTAAGGATCTGAATATATGATCTTCCACCAAGTAAACCAATTAGCATCAACTACAAGGAGTAATCAACACTACTAGCAACCCACAAGTACCGATTTGTGGCTTTAATACAAGATTGGATACAAGAATGAACTAGGGTTTTGAGAGGAGATGGTGCCGGTGAAGATGTTGATGGAGATTGACCCCCTCCCGATGAGAGGATCGTTGGCGATGACGATGGTGATGATTTCCCCCTCCCGGAGGGAAGTTTCCCCGGCAGAAAAGCTCCGCCGAAGCCCTAGATTGGTTCCGCCTCGTGGCGGCGGAGTTTTGTCCCGTAAGCTTGCTTATGATTTTTTTCCAGGGTAAAAGCCTTCATATAGCAGAAGATGGGCACTAGAGGGCCACCAGGGGGCCCACGAGATAGGGGGCGCGCCCAGTAGGGGGGGGCGCCCCCACCCTCATGGCCAGGGTGTGGACCCCCTCTGGTACTTTCTTTGCTCAATAATTCTTATTAATTCCAAAAATAACTTTCGTGGAGTTTCAGGACTTTTGGAGCTGTGCAGAATAGGTTTCCAATATTTCCTCCTTTTCCAGCCAGAATCCCAGCTGTCGGCATTCTCCCTCTTCATGAAAAACCTTTTAAAATAAGAGAGAATAGCCATAAGTATTGTGACATAATGTGTAATAATTGCCCATAATGCAATAAATATCGATATAAAAGCATGATGCAAAATGGACGTATCAACTCCCCCAAGCTTAGACCTCGCTTGTCCTCAAGCGGAAGCCGATATCGAAAAATATATCCACATGTTTAGAGATAGAGGTGTCGATAAAAATAAAATATGGACATGAGGGCATCATGATCATTCTTATAACAGCAACATATATATGTTTTGTCATATTATTTCTTATGCTCAAGTAACAATCTATTCACAATGTCAAGTATGATTCAAAAACTTCATTGAGAACTAGCAAACTATAATCTCAATCATTGAAGCAATTGCAATTTATCATAACTTTGGAAAGAGTCGAGAATAGAGCTTTTCAGCAAGTCCACATACTCAACTATCATATAGTCTTCTACAATTGCTAACACTCACGCAATACTTATGGTTATGGAGTTTTAATCGGACACTAAGAAAGATAGGGGCTTATAATTTCGCCTCCCAACGTATTCACCTTTGGGTGATGTCAACAATAATAGTTCATGCTAACTTACATCCAATTGGATATATATATCAAGATCTTTCCAACACGAGGTGCTTGCCAAAGGATAAAATGAAAAAGGGAAAGGTGAGGATCACCTTGACTCTTGCATAAAGTAAAAAACATAAAGTAAAAGATAGGCCCTTTGCAGAGGGAAGCAGAGGTTGTCATGTGCTTTTAGGGTTGGATGCACAAAATCTTAATGCAAACTTTATATTGCCACTTGTGATATGAACCTTTATTATGCAGTCTGTCGCTTTTATTACTTCCATATCACACGATCGTATAAAGCTTATTTTCTCCGCACTAATAAGTCATACATATTTAGAGAGCAATTTTTATTACTTGCAACATGACAACTTACTTGAAGGATCTTACTCAATCCATAGGTAGGTATGGTGGACTCTCATGGCGAAACTGGGTTTAAGGATATTTGGAAGCACAAGTAGTATCTCTACTTGGTGCAAGGAATTTTGGCTAGTATGAGGGGGAAAGGCAAGCTCAACATGTTTGAATGATCCATGACAATATACTTTAACTGAGATGTGAGAAAACATAACCCATTACGTTCTCTTCCTTGTCCAACATCAACTCTTTAGCATGTCATACTTAATAAGTGCTCACAATTATAGAAGATGTCCAAGATAGTATATTTATATGTGAACACCTCTCTTTCTTTATTACTTCCTATTAATTGCAACGATGACCAAAACTATGTTTGTCAACTTTCAACAACTTTTAAGTCTCATACTCTTTATATGTGAAGTCATTACTACCATAAGATCAATATGAACTATTTTATTCTTTTTATTCTTTCTATGTTCTCAAGATCATAGCAAGATAGCAAAGCCCTTGACTCAACACTAATCTTTATTATATAGCTCACGGACTTGATTACATAGAAGGATCACAAAGCAAAACTCGAAACTAATTCATACCAAAACTTCATTCTACTAGATCAAGATATTACTAAAAGGATCAAACTAAGAAAAACGGCAAAGATAGGAGTGTGATGGTGATATGATACCGGGGCACCTCCCCCAAGTTTGGCAGTTGCCAAGGGGAGTGCCCATACCCAAGTGATTATGTCCTCGGAGGTGATGAAGGTGGTGATGATGATGGTGGCTAATCGCACATCGAGTGTAGAAGCTCCTCCAACTTGCGGATAATGCCCTTGAGTGCGACGATATGATCCTTCAACAAAATATTTTCCTGTGTGAGATACTTGTTTTCTATGCGAGCTAACTCAATCATCTTGAAAGCTTCAATCTCAATTGGGGTAAAGAGGTTAGGTAGAGGTTGAGGGTTATTTTCTTCTTCCGCCGCCGGAGTTTGATCCTCCATGGTCTTCTTGATTCCTTCATCCTTGTTGATCTCCTCCGGTTCTTCTCTTTTCAACTCTATCTTCAATAGCCAAGCATCCTTGTCTTCATTGTTGGAGGAGGGTGACATCATGATGCTCTAGATCTGTAACAGAAGCAGCTCGAAACGAAAACAGAAGATTTTTGCATGATACGGTGGTCAAAACCTTCAGGAGATTATATAATGAATTTTTACCGACCGAAAGAAGTAACGTGCAAGAAAACGGAGTCTGGAAGGCACACGAGGTGCCCACGAGGCAGGGGGGCGCGCCCTCCACCCTCGTGGAGGCCTCGTGTCCTTCCCGGACTACTTCTTATTTTCCTAAATTCTTAAATATTCCAAAACAAAGAAAAATTGCCATTAGATTTGTTTTGGAGTCGGTTTACTTACCGTACCACATACCTATTCCTTTTCGGAGTCTAAAACATTCTGGAAAGTGTCCCTTATGTATTCCTCCGGGGTTACGGTTTCACTAATATTAGTTCCAATAGGATTACCTGAGATATAATGTTTGATTCTTTGACCGTTCACCACCTTCGGATTTGTGCCTTCGAATTTGTTGATTTTTATGGCACCGGAACGATAGGCCTCCTCAATAACGTAAGGATCTTCCCATTTAGAGAGAAGTTTTCCTACAAAATATCTTAAACGAGTGTTGAATAGCAACACATAATCACCTACGTTAGACTCACGCTTTCGTATCCTTTTGTCATGCCATCTTTTAACTTTTTCTTTGAACAGTTTGGCATTCTCCTAGGCTTGGGTTATCCATTCATCAGGTGAGCTAATATCAAATAACCTCTTCTCACCGGCAAGTTTGAAGTCATAATTGAGCTCTTTAATATCCCAATATGCCTAAGTTCAAGTTCGAGAGGTAAATGACATGCTTTTCCATATACCATCTTATACGGAGACATACCCATAGGATTTTTATATGCAGTTCTATAGGCCCATAATGCATCATCAAGTTTCTTGGACCAATTCTTTCTAGATCTATTGACATTCTTTTGAAAAATTAATTTGAGCACTCTATTACTCAACTCTACTTGTCCACTTGTTTGTGGGTGATATGAAGATGCAATTCTATGATTAACATCATACTTAGCAAGCATTTTACAAAAAGCACCACGAATAAAATGTGAACCACCATCAGTCATGAGATATCTAGGGACTCCAAACCTCAGAAAAATAACTTCTTTAAGCATCTTAATAGAGGTGTTATGATCAGCACTACTAGCTGGAATAGCTTCTACCCACTTAGTAACGTAATCAACAACAACTAAAATATGTGTCTATCCATTAGAGGCAGGAAAAGGTCCTATATAATCAAAGCCCCAAACATTAAATGGTTCAATAATAAGAGAATAATTCATAGGCATTTCTTGACGTCTACTAATATTACCTATTCTTTGACATTCATCACAAGACAAGACAAACTTACGGGCATCTTTGAAGAGAGTAGGCCAATAAAAACTGGATTGCAATACCTTATGTGCAGTTCTATCTCCAGCGTGGTGTCCTCCATATGGCTCGGAGTGATACTTGTGTAGGATCTGTTCCTGTTCATGCTCAGGTACACACCGTCTAATAACACCATCTACTCCTTCTTTATAAAGGTGTGGGTCATCCCAGATGTAATGTCTTAAATCATAAAAGAACTTTTTCTATTACTAGTATGTAAAACTAGGTGGTATAAATTTATCAACAATGTAATTAGCATAATCAGCATACCAAGGAGCAGTACGAGAAGCATTAATGACCACTAATTGTTCATCAGGAAAACTATCATCAATAGGTAGTGGGTCATCAAGAACATTCTCTAACCTAGACAAGTTGTCTACAACGGGGTTCTCAGCTCCTTTTCTATCAATAATACGCAAATAAAATTCTTGGAGCAGGAGGACCCATCTAATAAGTCTAGGTTTAGCATCTTTCTTTTCCATAAGATATTTAAGAGCAGCATGATTAGTGTCAATAGTAACTTTAGAATCAATAATATAAGGTATGAACTTATCACATGCAAATACAACCACTAAGAATTCTTTTTAGTAGTAGCATAATTTCTCTGGGCAGTATCAAGAGTTTTTACTAGCATACTAGATAACATTTAATTTCTTATCAACTCTTTGCCCTAGAACAGCACCTACAGCATAATCACTAGACTCACACATAATTTCAAAGGGTAAATTCCAATTAGGTGGCTGAACAATAGGTGCAGTGATCAAAGCTTTCTTAAGTATTTCAAATGCTTCTACACAATCATCATCAAAGACAAAAGGAATATCTTTTTGCAATAAATTAGTCAGAGGCCTAGAGATTTTAGAAAAGTCCTTAATGAACCTCCTATAAAAACTGGCATGACCAAGGAAACTTCTTATACCTTTAATGTCCTTGGGACATGGCATCTTTTCAATAGCATCAACTTTAGCTTTATCATATTCAGTACCTCTTTCAGAAATTTTATGCCCCAAGACAATGCCTTCATTAACCATAAAGTGGCACTTTTCCCAATTCAAGACGAGACTAGTGTCTTCACATCTCTGCAAAACTCGATCAAGGTTACTCAAGCAATCATCAAAAGAGGATCCATAAACGGAGAAGTCATCCATGAATACCTCACAAATCTTTTCACAAAAGTGAGAGAATATAGCCATCATGCATCTTTGAAAGGTAGCAGGTGCATTACATAAACCAAAAGCCATACGTCTACAAGCAAAAGTACCGAAAGGGCAAGTAAAAGTAGTTTTTGATTGATCGTCCGTCGAAACAGGTATTTGAGAGAAACCAGAATAACTATCTAGAAAGCAAAAATGTGTATGTTTGGATAGTCTTTCTAGCATTTGATCAATAAAAGGTAAAGGATAATGATCTTTCTTAGTAGCTTTATTTAATTTACGGAAATCAATTACCATCCTATAACCTGTAATAATTCTTTGCGGGATCAATTCATCTTTATCATTAGGAACGACAGTAATACCTCCCTTCTTAGGGACGCAATGGATAGGACTTACCCAATCACTATCAGCAATGGGATAAATTATACTTGCCTCAAGGAGCTTTAGTATCTCCTTTCTTACCACTTCTTTCATCTTAGGATTTTACCGTCGTTGATGATCTCTAACTGGTTTGGAACCTTCGTCCAATTTAATTTTGTGTTGGCATAGAGTGGGACTAATGCCCTTAAGATCATCCAGAGTATATCCAATAGTAGCACGATGCTTCTTCAGAGTTTTCAACAATCTTTCCTCTTCCTGCTCTGAAAGCTTAGCACTAATAATAACAAGATATATCTTCTTTTCATCAAGATAAGCATATTTAAGATTATCTGGTAAAGGTTTGAGATCAAACATGGGATCACCCTTGGGTGGAGGGGGATCCCCTAGGATTTCAACAGGCAAGTTGTGTTTCAGAATAGGACCCTGTTGAAGGAATACTTCATCTATTTCCCTTCTTTCTTTCATAAACATATCATTTTCATGGTCTAGCAAATATTGTTCTAATAGATCAGTAGGAGGCACGGCAATAGAAGCAAGACCAATAATTTCATCCTTACTAGGTAATTCTTTATCATGGGGTTGTCTACGAAACTTAGCAAAATTAAACTCATGAGACATATCCCCTAAGCCTATTATAACAACATCCTTTTTGCAATCAATCCTAGCATTAACAGTATTCAAGAAGGGTCTACCAAATATAATGGGACAAAAGCTATCTTGTGGGGAACCAAGAAGAAGAAAATCAGCAGGGTATTTAACCTTCCCACACAAGACTTCAACATCTCTAATAATCCCAGATGGTGTAATAGTGTCTCTATTGGCAAGCTTAATTCTAACATCAGTATCTTCCAACTCAGCGGGTGCGATATCATGCATAATTTCATTATATAAGGAAATAGGTATTGCACTAGCACTAGAACCCATATCACATAAGCCATGATAACAATGATCTCCTATTTTAACAGAAATAACATGCATGCCTACAACAGGTCTATGTATCTTAGCATCGGGTTTAGCAATATTAGCAGCTTCCTCATAGAAGTAAATAACATGCCCATCTATATTATCAGCCAAGAGATCTTTAGCCATAGCAATACTAGGTTCAACTTTAATTTGCTCAGGAGGTGTATATGTTCTAGTATTACTCTTACGAACCACAGTTGAAGCTTTAGCATGATCCTTTATTCTAACAGGGAAAGGTGGTTTCTCAACATAAGTAGTAGGAACAATAGGATCATTATAAGTGATAGTCTTTTCTTCAACTGTAATATGTGCAACTACTTTTACTTCAGTGGGAGGATTATATTTAAACCACTTCTCCTTAGGGAGATCAACGTGAGCAGCAAAAGATTCACAGAAAGAAGCTACTATCTCAGAGTCAAGTCCATATTTAGCGCTAAATCCACGAAAGGCATCGGTATCCATAAAAGATTTAACACAATCAAACTTAGGTGTCATACCTGACTCCTTACCATCATTGGAACCCCAATCTTCAGAGTTCCGTTTAATTCTTTCCAATAAATCCCGCTTGAATTCAGTAGTCTTCAGCATATAAGAACCAGCACAGGAAGTATCAAGCATGGTGCGATCATTGAGAGAAAGCCGAGCATAATTTTTCTGAATAATCATTTCTCTTAAGAGCTCATGATTGGGGCATGAATATAACATTGACTTAATCCTTCCCCAAGCTTGAGCGATGCTTTCTCCTTCGTGAGGCCAAAAATTATATATATAATTACGATCACAATGAACAAGATGCATAGGATAGAACTTTTGGTGAAATTCTAATTTCAATCGTTTATAGTTCCAAGATCCCGTATCATCACATAGCCTATACCATGTCAATGCATATCCCTTCAGAGATAAAGGGAAGACCTTCCTCTTGATAACATCATCGGGATACCTGCAAGCTTAAATAATCCATAAACTTCATCCACATAGATAAGGTGTAAATCGGGATGCAATGTTCCATCTCGTGCAAAGGGATTAGCTAGCAGTTTCTCTATCATACCCGAAGGAATACCAAAGTAAACATTTTCAGTAGGTTCAGTAGGTTGAGGAGAAACTCTTTGCCCTGCTGGTCAGGGCGAAGATGCCCCAAACAAGCCCCTCAAAGGATTAGTTTCCATAGTAACAAGTGACAGAAATTTTTAGCACACTATATAAATGTTTCCTTACCAAGTTCCACTCACCAAAGGCGCTTCACTCCCCGGCAACGGTACCAGAAAAGAGTCTTGATGACCCACAAGTATAGGGGATCTATTGTAGTCCTTTTGATAAGTAAGAGTGTCGAACCCAACGAGGAGCAGAAGGAAATGATAAGCGGTTTTCAGTAAGGTATTATCTGCAAGCACTGAAATTGTAGGTAACATATAGTTTTGTGATAAGATAATTTGTAATGGGTAACAATCAATGAAAGTAAATAAAGTGCACAAAGGTGTCCCAATCCTTTTTGTAGCAAAGGACAAGCCTGAACAATTTCTTATAATGAGAAAGGCGCTCCCGAGGACACATGGGAATTATCATCAAGCTATTTTCATCACTCTCATATGATTCGCGTTTGTTACTTTGATAATTTCATATGTGGGTGGACCGGTGCTTGGGTACTGTCCTTTCTTGGACAAGCATCTCACTTATGATTAACCCTATTGCAAGCATCCGCAACTACAAAAGAAGTATTAAGGTAAACCTAACCATATCATGAAACTAGTGGATCCAAATCAGCCCCTTACGAAGCAACGCATAAACTAGGGTTTAAGTTTCTGTCACTCTAGCAACCCATCATCTACTTATTACTTCCCAATGCCTTCCTCTAGGCCCAAATAATGGTGAAGTTTCATGTAGTCGATGTTCACATAACACCACTAGAGGAGAGACAACATACATCTCATCAAAATATCAAACGAATACCAAATTCACATGACTACTAATAGCAAGACTTCACCCATGTCCTCAGGAACAAACATAACTACTCACAAAGCATATTCATGATCGTGATCAGAGTAATATTAATATGCATTAAGGATTTGAACATATGATCTTCCACCAAGTAAACCAATTAGCATCAACTACAAGGAGTAATCAACACTACTAGCAACCCACAGGTACCAATTTGTGGTTTTGATACAAGATTGGATACAAGAGATGAACTAGGGTTTTGAGAGGATATGGTGCTGGTGAAGATGTTGATGGATATTGACCCCCTCCCGATGAGAGGATCGTTGGTAATGATGATGGTGATGATTTCCCCTTCTTGGAGGGAAGTTTCCCCGATAGAACAGCTCCGCGAGAGCCCTAGATTGGTTCCGCCAAGGTTCCGCCTCGTGGCGGCGGAGTTTCGTCCCGTAAGCTTACTTATGATTTTTTCTAGGGTAAAAGCCTTCATATAGCAGAAGATGGGCATCGGAGGGCCACCAGGGGGCCCACGAGACAGGGGGCGCGCCCAGTAGGGGGGCACGCCCCCCACCTTCGTGGCCAGGGTGTGGGCCCCCTCTGGTACTTTCTTTGCTCAATAATTCTTATTAATTCCAAAAATGACTTTCGTGGAGTTTCAGGACTTTTGGAGCTATGCATAATAGGTTTCCAATATTTGCTCCTTTTCCATCCAGAATCCCAGCTGCCGGCATTCTCCCTCTTCATGATAAACCAACCTTCTAAAATAAGAGAAAATAGCCATAAGTATTGTGACATAACGTGTAATAACATCCCATAATGCAATGAATATCGATATAAAAGTATGATGCAAAATGGACGTATCACCTACCAGTCGTCTTGTGCCGGCTATGTGAAGGTGCAACTATCCCTAGGTAGTTTTGGTAATTCCTAACAACATATAGCTCATTGAGCTAACACTATTTCAAGATCAATATTTCAGGAAAAGCTCAATGAATGGCATGGCATGGATGAGAAAAGTGGACCCCTCAAAATGCTAAGGATAAAAGGATTGGCCCAAGCTCAAAGCTCAAGACTCTACATTTTATATTTTAGTGATCCAAGATCACATTGAGTCTATAGGAAAAGCCAATACTATCAAGGAGGGATGAGGTGTTGCTTAATGAGGTTCTTGCTTCAAAGTGCTTAGTCATATGCTCCAAAACCCTCAACTACTTTCTCACATCCACATATGACCTAAACCAAAAGTCAAACTCAGCCCCACCGATTCTTTCTATCCGGCGCCACCGAGTTCAGATGTCATAGCCACTGCCACAAACCCTAAGCAAATCGGTCTCACTGATAGGGATCTCGGTCTCACCAAGATGGGATTGTAATCTCTCTGTTTCCCTTCGTAACGTTTGGTAATACCGAGATGAGCGATCGGTCCCACCGAGATTGCAATGTAAACTCTCTGTTTCCCTTTTGTAACATTTCGGTCTCACTGAAATGAGCGAACCGGTCCCACCGAGTTTACCTGACCAACTCTTTGGTTAACTTATTACCAAAATCGGTCCCACCGAGTTTGTGTAATCGGTCTCACCGAGATTACGTTATGCCCTAACCCTAACCATATCGGTCCTACCGAGTTGCATGTCGGTCCCACCGAAAACCCTAACGGTCACTAGATTTGCTGAATCAGTCCGACCGAGTTTCTCAATTTGGTCCCACCGAGATTGGCAAGTTGTGTGTAATGGTTAGATTTTGTGTGGAGGCTATATATACCCCTCCACCTCCTCTTCATTCGTGGAGAGAGCCATCAGAACGAACCTACACTTCCAAGTTACATTTTCTGATAGAGAACCACCTACTCATGTGTTGAGACCAAAATATTCCATTCCTACCATATGAATCTTGATCTGTAGCCTTCCCCAAGTTGCTTTCCACTCAAATCTTCTTTCCACCAAATCCAAATCCTATGAGAGAGAGTTGAGTGTTGGGGAGACTATCATTTGAAGCACAAGAGCAAGGAGTTCATCATCAACACACAATTTGTTACTTCTTGGAGAGTGGTGTCTCGTAGATTGGCTAGGTGTCACTTGGGAGCCTCCGACAAGATTGTGGAGTTGAACCAAGGAGTTTGTAAGGGCAAGGAGATCGCCTACTTCATGAAGATCTACCGCTTGTGAGGCAAGTCCTTCGTGGGCGACGGCCATGGTGGGGTAGACAAGGTTGCTTCTTCGTGGACCCTTCTTGGGTGGAGCCCTCTGTGGACTCGCGTAGCCGTTACCCTCCGTGGGTTGAAGTCTCCATCAACGTGGATGTACGATAGCACCACCTATCAGAACCACGACAAAAACATCTGTGTCTCCAATTGCGTTTGAATTCTCCAAACCCTTCCCTCTACATTCTTGCAAGTTGCATGCTTTACTTTCCGCTGCTCATATACTCTTTGCTTGCTTGCTTGAATTGTGTTAAGATTGCTTGACTTGTGATAAGTTTGCTAAAATCTACCAAAGACTAAAATTGGGAAAATAATAGATTCTATTTGGTCAAGTAGTCTAATCACCCCCCCTCTAGACATACTTCCGATCCTACAAGTGGTATCAGAGCTTTGATCTCCATTTGCTTTGATTTCCATAGCTTTTGGTGGTCATAGCCTTGGTTTTACAACCTAGGAGAGTATGGAGTCTAGCGAGGGAAACTACCACCGTAGAGGTCCTTACTTTGATGGTATGAATTTTGCTAGTTGGAAGCATAATATGAAAATGCATATTCTCGGACATAACCCCGCCATTTGAGCTATTGTGTGTATTGGCTTGCAAGGTGAATTATTTGATGGGAGAGAACCGAACCGTGAAGCTAGCGTGGAAGAGTTGAAGATACTGCAATACAACGCTCAAGCTTGTGATATACTCTTCAACGGATTGTGCCCCAAAGAATTCAACAAAATCAGCCGTCTTGAGAATGCAAAGGAAATTTGGGATACTTTGATTTACATGCACGAAGGTACCGACTCCGTCAAGGAATCCAAATTGGATGTGCTTCAAAGTCAACTTGACAAGTTCAAGATGAAGGATGGTGAAGGCGTCGCTGAAATGTACTCTAGGATTGCTCTCATCACAAATGAGATTGCCGGCTTAGGAAGTGAAGAGATGAACGAAAAATTCATCATCAAGAAGATCCTAAGAGCCTTGGATGGAAAATATGATACCGTGTGCACATTGATCCACATGATGCCCAATTACAAGAATCTCAAGCCAACGGAGGTCATTGGAAGAATTGTTGCTCATGAGATGTCACTCAAGGATAAGGAGGAGCTCCATAACAAGTCAAGTGGTGCTTACAAAGCCTCATGTGAAGCTCCCACATCATCAAGTGAGAAACAAGCCTTCAATGGAGAATTGAGCCTAATGGTGAAGAACTTCAACAAGTTATACAAGAGTAGAAGCAAGGAAAGAAGTTCCAAGTCAAGGTACTACAATGACAAAAGATCTTCTAGTCGAGAGCGCAATTGCTACAATTGTGGAAGACCCAGACACTACTCCAATGAGTGTATGGCTCCCTACAAAAGAAGAGAAGAATCACCTAAGAGGAGAAGTAAAAGAGAAGAATCACCACCAAGAGAGAGAAGGAGTAGAGATGATCGTTATGAACAAAGAACATCCCGGAGAAGCAAGGATTCGGAAAGGAAGGACAAGTCATCAAGGAGCTACACAAAACGAAGACATCAAGCTCATGTTGGTGAATGGGTATCCGGTTCCGACTCTGACAATCACTCCGAGAGAAGCTATCACTCCGACTCCGAACATACTCAATATGAAGGTGTTGCCGGTCTAGCACTTGTGTCAACCAACTCCTACGACATATTTGATTCACCAAATGAGGGACTTGGAAGATGCTTCATGGCTAAAGGCCCAAAGGTAACACACCCCGAGTATGTTGATTTCAATAGTGATGAATATGACTTTCTAGGTGATGATGATTTACTTATTGACAACTCTAGTGATGAATACTATGATGAAACGTCAATTAATCATGCTAATCAAGATAAAACGAATGACGATGATAAGGAGAAGTTTGAGCTCCTAACTAAAGAACTAAACACTCTTAAGTTAGCTCATGAAACTATCTTAGGGGATCATCGAGAACTTTTAAGGACTCATGAGAAGTTACACTTTGAAAAGCTCAACCTTGAGCAAGAGCATGAGTTCTTAAAGGCAATCAATGATGATCTTTGCAAGAAAAGTTCTTCTTACATTGCCAAGTGTTTACTCTTATCTACTAACATGCCTCAAGTCAAGTCTAGTAACAAGAACAAGAAGGATTCTTCCTCTAGTAGTAACAACAATCATGCTAAATCCAATGTTGTTGCTTCTAGTAGTTCTCTTGATTCCACTAATGATTCTCTTAGCCAAGTTACACTTGAGCAAGAAAATATCTTATTGAAGGGAATTATAGAGAAAGGTGTTTACAAGAGCCTTGC
Source organism: Triticum dicoccoides (assembly GCF_002162155.2). Classification (NCBI taxonomy): domain Eukaryota; kingdom Viridiplantae; phylum Streptophyta; class Magnoliopsida; order Poales; family Poaceae; genus Triticum; species Triticum dicoccoides. The sequence continues at coordinate 247,938,448 of NC_041389.1, forward strand.
CGGGAGTAAGCAACTCAAGGAAATTGTACGCAAGCAAGGAATGCACCGGAAGAACCAAGGTGTTGGTTTTGAACGAAAGTTCAATGCCAATGGAGTTGAGTGGGAAGAAGATCAATACCCCAAGACAAAGTTTGTTCCTCAACAAGAGAAGTATTATCCTACTACCTTCAAAGGGACACAAGCTCAAGATGATCTTCCACCACAAGACCACAAGCAGAAAGACAAGGATGAGCTTCAAGAGGAGATTGATGCATTTGAAGAAGCTCCCAAAGCCTTGGTCAAGTGGGTTCCCAAGACTACGTCAAGTTCTACTTCATCAAGTACGACTACAACCCCAAGGATTCCCATCGATCTGGTGTGGATCCCGAAGAAGAAGAACTAGAGAGTTCTTGAGGGTGACTCCGCCAACATACTTCACTCATATCATTTTGGCAAGGACAAGTGCAATCAACTTCCACATCTTGCACTAATTCATGGAGTCTCAAACCCTCTTGTTGGTAAGACAAGGGACAAGGTAACCTAATGCTTTCATAGACATCATTTTGTGTGTGCATCACTCTATGTCTATGGATATCCTTGTTTTGTTCCTTGTGGGACTAACCCGTGTAGTTATTGAAAGTGCAACTCACTCCAAAGGATTGCTCCAAATGATCTACATCAACATTGAGCATCCACATCTTCAACATCTACATGAAGTCATCATCGACAAAACCCAAGGTTAGTTCATCCCTCTAAGGGGGGATCTCACATCTAGGGGGAGCTTTACTCTAAGAATTGAGTTAAAGCAACTCTAATGGTGTGAACACATCAATGTATTATGTAAAAGTGGCAACCCCACTTGAGCTTAAACAATGAGTATGACCTATGATCAAATGTTCTCATTTGACTCCTAAGTCAATATACTCATATATAGATGACCTAGTCATCGCCAATTGCTTGATAGATGCTAGAATTGGTTGTGCATGCTTTGTCACATATTTAATTTGTCATTTCATTGTGTGAGCATGTTGTTTGCATATTTTACTCACTCGAGGACATCCACTTGTAGTTTTGCTTGTTCGGTTTCTTTTTCTTTGGCCAAGTGGATGGACAAGAATGCCTAAGAACCTTCTCTAGCTATCTATGCTTTTCTTGTCTCAAACTCTATTCATGCTACATCACAAAGTTTGATCAAGTCAGATTCGAACCACTCTGTGTGAGAAGCACTCGGAGTCCCCGATTCGTCATAGACTTAAACTTCCAAAACTTCTTTGTGTGTTTTGGTCTGACCGATTCTTCCATTTCGGTCATACCGAGATCACTAAGTCGATCTAGGTTTTCAATCTTGGTGCAACCGATTTGAACTTTTCGGTCACACCGAGTTGCAGTAATTGCTTGCAGTAATGCATCTCGCTGCCACTGAGTTGTTCCACTCGGTCACACCTATAGGGTCGGGCTATTTATATCCACGGGCAATTTTTTTGGAAATTTCTCCGAACTCTTTCGCCTGCGCTCAGCCCGCTCTGCCTCCTGGGTCTCCGGATCGTCCTCCTCGTCGCCAGCTGCCTCCCGCCGCTGGTCTCCGCCGCGGTCAACGGGAACCATCTCTGCCGTTGCCACCGTAGCAAGTCCATCACCAAACTAGGGTATGGACTTGATCCTTGTGCTAATCTCACTCCGACTCCTAGCACATTGTTTTCGCCATGTATCTTGCCACGATTGAGATCATGTTATCCAGTAAAAACGCTTCGTAGATTAGGTTTGGATTGAAAATTTAGGGTTAGGTTTCCGCCGAAACCATCTCGGACCCACCGAGTTGTAGAAATCGGTTCCACCGATTTGGCCAAGGCCATTGCACATGTGATTCTCGGTCTGATCGAGAATTGTCAATCGGTGTGACCGAGTTCAGGACTTTGTGAAAACCCTAGCAGTCTCGGTGCCACCGAACTGTGACTCGGTCTGACCGAGTTCACTAGTTTAGGTTCCTAAAGCTGCTTCGATATCATCGAGTTTACAAATCGGTAGATCCGAAATGCTTTCTATGGAAAACTAAAACTAAGTTTTTAACTCATTCTTTTGCAAAAACCTCTGTATTTTGTGATGCTCATCCCCTCTATCTCATCTATATCTGTTCACAAGGACTGATGTCAGTGTTTGCACGATGTCTGATCAAAGTGACAGTCAGAACAAGTCAGAGGAGCAGGTTCACTTGAGTGAGGGCACTAGTCCCTCCAGTTCCTCAGATGAGGGCAGCAGGAGCACTCCCAGCAACTTGCCTAAAGCTGACACCAGGGCCAGAAAGAAGAGAACCTCAGATTCTGAGGATGAAGATTATGTGGCAGAAGAGGATGAAGCCACATCTAGAAAGGTGCTCAAGAAGGAATATGGCACAACTACTGCCACCAAGCCTGGTTTGAACAGGAAAGTCTCAGCCAAGATGACTCCTATGCTGAAGGTCAGAGGATCAACTAAAGGAAGTGAGAGATCTGAACCCAAAGAGCCATAAGTGACTGAGAAGAAGAGGGAGGAAAGGTTCAAGAAGACCATGGCCAGGGTTGTTGGAAAGCCTTCCATGATGGAAGATGAAGAAGAAGAGGTTGTTGCACCAGCACCTAAAGCTCATAAGCTTATGGGTGATGCCATCAGGTCAGGGGCTGCTTCATCAAAGTCCAAAGATGCTCCCAAGGCTGCTTCCAAGCCCAAGACTGCACCTAAGAGAAACACTAGGAGCATACCAGCTGCTGAGAAGAACAAGGCCCCCGTGCCTGAAGTTGTTGCTGAAGAAGAAGATGATGAAGAACATGTCTTGAGAAAGTTGAAGCCCAAAATTTCAGATCACAATGATGCTCATCCTGTAGCTGAGAATATGAAGCTGAGAAAGGATGCAAGACTCAGACAGTGGAGGTTGACTGATCCCTATCTAGTTGGGAGGAGAACTGTTGTGGACTACAGGTTCCATACAAAGGAACAACGGGATTTCTATGAGACAATGCTGCTTGACAAGAAGCCAATTGTCTGTGATATGAGATGGGTGGAGTGGAAATATATCAAGGAGAATGAAGAGCACTATCCTGGTGTGTATGACAGTTTCCATGCTTGTGGAGTGGATGACTTTGTTGGGCAAAAACTCACAAAGTGGAATGATGAGCTTATAATGCAGTTCTACTCCACAACACACTTCTATCCAGATGGGAGGATAGTATGGATGTCTGAAGGTACTAGGTACCAATCAACTATTGAAGAATGGGCTAATCTGGTCAATGCACCTAAAGAGAAAGAGGATGACTTGGATGTCTATGCCAAGAAGAAGATGGATCACAAATCTATGGCACATATGTACAAGGAGATCCCCTATGCTGCTATTGAAACACACAAGTTTGGATTAGTACATTACCTTCTGTCAGGATTGCCAACCATCAACTGGATCCTCAGGCACACTCTTTTGCCTAAGTCAGGTGATCACAATATGATCAGAGTCCATGCTATCAATCTGCTTGACATATTTGACGTGCCTCAAAAGTTCAAGGTCATGAGCCTCATAGTGGAAACTATCAAGAGGACAAATGCTGACCAGAAGAGAAGTTGTGGGTATGCCCCACAGATCCAGGAGCTAATTAACTCCAAGATGGGCACTGGCACATACCTATTGGACAAAGAACACATGCCTATCTATCCAAATTTTTAGGACAACACAGTGGTTATGGATGAAGATGAACCATCTTCTGTGCAAGCACAAGCAAAGAAGGAGAAGGCAATGACTGAAAAGGCTGCCAAGATGCCAACCATTGATGAGGCATCTGAGTACTTCCTGAAGAGCAAGCAAGATCAGCTTGGCTACTTGATTGCCTCCACTCTGAGGATTTAGAAGGGGTTGGCCACCCTGACTCAAAACCAGGAGAGCCTGGAGAGGATCATGGAGCAGAAGTTCTATGACTTGGATGTGAAGGTTACTGAGATCCAGTCTATTGTTGAGCAACTCCAAGATGACATGCAGGAGAGGAAGGGCAAGACAACCACTGATGCGTTTGCTAGAGTGCCCAGAGCTCAGAGATCAGCTGCAGTGCTAGTGACAAACACAAGAGCAACTTCATCTGCACCAGCTATAGCTTCAGTGCCACCAGCTCCAGCACCTACTCCACCAGCTCCAACTTCATCAACTAATGCCTTCGTCCTTGGAGTCATTTCTACACCACCACATCAAGACCAAGCCTGAGAGTCGATTTAGTACTATGCATTTTCTATGAACTTTTTGGTAACTTGTTGCCAAAGGGGGAGAAAAATGTATAGATCATAGGCTTCGAGAGAGATTGTTTGCTTTTGTTCTCTCTTGTTTTGATGGTTGAACTTTGTTTGCTTGTTTGATATACTTTATGCATGTGTGATACTTGGATGATCATGTGTTTGATCATATGCTACATTAATGCTTGTTGGATGACACTACCCTTTTATCTCTATATGATCATTCACTTTGCTTGGTGATGAGTGCATGTATTTTAATTATTATCATTTTGAGCGCTCCATCAAGATGTATGTGACATGGGAGAGTAACTCATGATCCTAACTCATTGTGCATTTGCAGTCCAAAGCAAATCTTAAACTATGCACAAATTTAGGGGGAGCTCTCACATCTCACATACTTCTCCAAGCGACAATGTTTTTCAATCTTATTATTATTTATCGAAGCTTTGATCTATATGTTGTCATCAATTACCAAAAAGGGGGAGATTGAAAGTGCAACTATCCCTAGGTGGTTTTGGTAATTCCTAACAACATATAGCTCATTGAGCTAACACTATTTCAAGATAAATATTTCAGGAAAAGCTCAATGAATGGCATGGCATGGATGAGAAAAGTGGACCCCTCAAAATGCTAAGGATAAAAGGATTGGCTCAAGCTCAAAGCTCAAGACTCTACATTTTATATTTTAGTGATCCAAGATCACATTGAGTCTATAGGAAAAGCCAATACTATCAAGGAGGTATGAGGTGTTGCTTGATGAGGTTCTTGCTTCAAAGTGCTTAATGATATGCTCCAAATCCCTCAACTACTTTCTCACATCCACATATGACCTAAACCAAAATTCAAACTCGGCCCCACTGATTCTTTCTATCTGGCGCCACCGAGTTCAGATATCATAGCCACTGCCACAAACCCTAGGCAAATCGGACTCACCGATAGGGATCTCGGCCTCACCGAGATGGGATTGTAATCTCTCTGTTTCCCTTCGTCATGTTTTGGTACTACCGAGATGAGCGATCGGTCCCACCGAGATTGCAATGTAAACTCTTTGTTTCCCTTTTGTAACATTTCAGTCACCGAAATGAGGGAACCGGTCCCATCGAGTTTACCTGACCAACTCTTTGGTTAGCTTATTACCAAAATCGGTCCCACCGAGTTTGTGTAATCGGTCTCACCGACATTACGTTATGCCCTAACCCTAACCATATTGGTCCTACCGAGTTGCATGTCGGTCTCATCGAAAACCCTAACGGTCACTAGATTTGTTGAATCGGTTCGACCGAGTTTCTCAATTCGGTCCCACCGAGATTGGCAAGTTGTGTGTAACGGTTAAATTTTGTGTGGAGGCTATATATACCCCTCCACCTCCTCTTCATTCGTGGAGAGAGCCATCAGAACGAACCTACACTTCCGACTTACATTTTTTGAGAGAGAACCACCTACTCGTGCGTTGAGACCAAGATATTCCATTCCTACCATATGAATCTTGATCTCTAGCCTTCCCCGGGTTGCTTTCCACTCAAATCTTCTTTCCACCAAATCCAAATCCTGTGAGAGAGAGTTGAGTGTTGGGGAGACTATCATTTGAAGCACAAGAGCAAGGAGTTCATCATCAACACACCATTTGTTACTTCTTGGAGAGTGGTGTCTCCTAGATTGGCTAGGTGTCACTTGGGAGCCTCCGACAAGATTGTGGAGTTGAACCAAGGAGTTTGTAAGGGCAAGGAGATCGCCTACTTCATGAAGATCTACCGCTTGTGAGGCAAGTCCTTCGTGGGCGACGGCCATGGTGGGATAGACAAGGTTGCTTCTTCGTGGACCCTTCTTGGGTGGAGCCCTCCGTGGACTCGCGCATCCGTTACCCTCCGTGGGTTGAAGTCTCAATCAACGTGGATGTACGATAGCATCACCTATCGGAACCACGACAAAAACATCCGTGTCTCCAATTGCGTTTGAATTCTCCAAACCCTTCCCTTTAGCTTCTTGCAAGTTGCATGCTTTACTTTACGCTGCTCATATACTCTTTGCATGCTTGCTTGAATTGTGTTAAGATTGCTTGACTTGTGATAAGTTTGCTAAAATCTGCCAAAGACTAAAATTGGGAAAAGAATAGATTTTATTTGGTCAAGTAATCTAATCACCCTCCCTTCTAGACATACTTCCGATCCTACACTCTGGTGCCCCCCTCACGCCGCCGCCTCTCGGCGGCTATGGCCCGCCGGCCCAGGCGCCTCCCGACGGGGGCTTGCAACCGCCGCTGGTTCCTGCTCCATGGAATCCCGCCCTCCTCGCCGCCCTGCACTCTGCGCCATCGCCGAGTAACTATGGCAGTGGAGGCAACTGGTACATGGACTCCGGTGCTACTGCGCACATGACAGCTATCCCGGTAACCTCACCTCCTCCACTTCCATTCACACACCCACTCGTATCACCGTTGGCAACGATTCTTCTTTACCTATCACTCATGTCAGTAGCACTAGTTTTCTTTCTACTTCCACACCTATCACTATGTCTAATGTTCTCGTTTCACCTGATTTAGTCACCAACTTAGTTTACGTTCATCGTCTTACTCATGAGAACCCACTTACTATTGAATTTGATGGCGTTGGTTTTTCTGTGAAGGACGCCCATACCCGGATGGTACTTCACCGATGTGACAGCCCCGACGAGCTTTATCCCGTGCACGCCGTCGCCTCCACCTCCAAACACGTCGCCCTCGCCGCCGGTGTCGACCTTTGGCATGCTCGCTTGGGCCATCCCAACCCCACTGTTTTCCATCAGATTCTTAGGACTTTTTCTTTCTCGTGTAATAAGCTCGACGAGCACACTTGTGAGGCTTGCCGACTAGGCAAGCACGTTCATCTTCCCTTTAGTGCATCTACAATTATTTCCACTTTTCTGTTTCAATTACTTCATAGTGATGTTTGGACGTCTCCCGTTGCAGGTAACACGGGCTATCTATACTATTTGGTGATTTTAGATGATTATTCTCATTATGTGTGGACTTTTCCTCTTTGTTGCAAATCCGGTGCCTTAGCCACACTCACGTCTTTTTATTCCTATGTCACCACACAGTTCGGTCACCCCATACTTGCACTCCAAATCGAGAACGGAAAAGAGTTTGATAACGTTGCTCTCCGCACCCTTGTCACCTCTCATGGCACCATCTTCCGTTTAACTTGTCCATACACCTCACAACAGAACGGTTGCGCTGCGCACATTCTTTGCACTCTTAACGACTGTGTCCGCATGTTACTATTTCACTCCAACGTGCCTGCTCGGTTTTGGCTTGATGCTCTTGCCACCGCTACCCTTCTAGTTAACATCTGTCTGTGTCATCCTCGATGGAACTACGCCCCTCACCATCTTTTCTTCAGTGCACCGCTGTCCTATGACGGCCTTCGCATCTTCGGGTGTCTTTGTTATCCTAGAATCGCGTCCACCACTCCACACAAACTCGCACCATGATCACTCACATGCGTCTTTCTTGGATATCCCTCTAACACCAAAGGTTACCGGTGCTATGATCATGTCACTCACTGCGTGTACACCTCGAGGCACGTGTATTTTGTCGAGACAGTGTTCCCTTTTTTTCAGGTCCCTCCGGTGATGGCTCCCCTGGCGCAGACCTCCGCGCCCCCTTCTTAGCATGACGCGCGGCCGCGACCCCAGGCAGTCCCTCCAGCCCGGCGCCTTCTGTCACCGCCCGGTTTCCTAACTCCCTCCGCCGAGGTCGAGTCTAACCGGACCCTGGGTCCCTGACTCCCTCCTATGAGGTTGAGCTTGGATCGGGAACCCCACCCCGACACCGCGGCGGCCACCTCGCCCACCATCCCGGTCGGCGCTGTCTCCCCAGCAACAGGCTCGACCTCCTCCTCGCCCGTCGCCACCCCCGCTGCTGGCGCACCCGTCGCCGTCGACTCGGCCGCTGACCCGGGCCCTGCCGCCACCGCTGGTGCGCCCGTCATTGCTGGCTCGGCCACTGTCGCGTGCCCTGCCGCCGCCCTGGCCTGGCCGCCGCCGCAGGCCCTGCTGCCGCCGCTGCTCCGCCTCTCGGCGTGACAACCCGCGCTCGGGCTGATGTGCTCCGGTCGAGCATGCGCTACTACTCTGATGAGTATGTGTCACCGCCTAGACTTCGACATCGTCGCCCGTCCCCACCTCCACTCGCACCACCCTTCGGGATCCCCACTAGCTCGCAACGATGCAGGAGGAATTCAATGCCCTGTAGCGCAACCACACGGGGCATCTTGTTCTGTGACCCCCTCGTGCCAATCTCATCACTGGCAAGTGGGTGTTCCGCCACAAGACCCACCCGGATGGTTCTCTCGAGCACTACAAGGCTCGATGGGTAGTTCATGGATTTTAGCAGTGCGCGGGCGTGGACTTCACCTACACCTTCACTCCGGTTGTGAAATCAGGTATGATCTGCGCCATGCTTCAGTTGGCGACCTCGCGAGCCTGGCCTGTGCATTAGTTGGATGTCTCCAACGCCTTCTTGCACGGTCATCTTGCCGAGCAGGTGTTCTGTGAGCAGCCAACTAGTTTCATCGACGCCGAGCATCCAAACTTCATGTGCTTGTTTTCCCGTTATCTTTACGGGTTGAAGCAAGCGCCACTGGCTTGGTATCAGCGTATCGCAGCCTTCCTGCAGTCTCTGGGCTTTCGGTCCACTCGCTCTGATGTCTCAATCTTTGTGTATCACTAGGGAGCTGACACTGCATATCTGTTGCTCTACGTCAACGACATCATCCTCACGGTGTCCGCCCCCGAGCTCCTTGAGCGGTTCACCTCTCATCTTCGTGATGAGTTTTCCCTCAATGACTTGGGGCCCCTGCACTACTTCCTCGGTGTTGAGGTGGTCCGTCGGGCTCACAGCTTCTTCTGCATTAGCAGAAGTACGCCCACGATCTTCTAGAGCGCATTGGTATTCTTAACTGCAAGTCGGTTAACAGCAAGCCGGCGCCCACTCCTGTCGATGTGAAGGCGAAGGTCTCTGCCCTGGAGGGGTCTCTCGCATCCGATGTAGCATTCTATCGCTCCATAGTTGGTGCGTTATAGTACCTGGCGCTAACATGTCGGACCTATAATACGTTGTTCGGCAGGTGTGCCTCCATATGCACGCCCCGCGTGACTCCCATTGGACCTTGGTGAATCGTATTCTCTGTTACATAGGAGGCACTATGTCCTTGGGACTCACCCTGATGGCCTCCGCCTCCACCGACCTCATTGCCTACTAGGACGTTGACTGGGTTGGCTGCCCCGACACCAGGCACGCTACGTCCGGCTACTGCGTCTACCTCGGGCCCTCATTGAACTCTTGGTCCTCCAAGCGACAGCCCACGGTCTCCGCTCCAGCACCAAGGCCGAGTATCGGGCCGTGGCTAGTGTCGTGGCTGAATGCTCTTGGATCCGTCAGCTGCTCCAGGAGTTGCGTTGTGACATCCACAAGGCCACTCTTGTCTATTGCGATAACGTTAGCGCTGTCTACCTCTCCGCCAACCCGGTGCACCATCGTCGTACCAAGCATATTGAGCTCGATATTCACTTTGTGCATGAGCAGGTTGCACTTGGCCGTGTTCGGGTTCTCCATGTTCCGACGACACAACAGTTTGCATACGCAATGACTAAGGGATTGCCTACTCCTATCTTCGAGGAGTTTCGGTCCAATCTTTGTGTCTCTGACGACGCTTCGACTGCAGGGGGGGGGGGTTGTTGAATATATATGTGTTGCATGTATTATGTATATCCTGGCCCACCTCCTAGTTGTGTATAGTTAAGGTTGAGGCGTGCTTGTACTCTACATATACGTGCACCTACACCCATCAATACAACAACTATTGTATTGCCAAAGTGTCCTTCTAGACTGCACACCATCGACCATGCAAAGCCGATGCAACGACGACGGGAACAGTTGAGATGCACGTGCGTGATGCGGCGACGCCCATAGTTGTGTTTGCTGCACACCACCGACCATGCAAAGATGATGCAACGACAGCGGGAACAGTTGCAAGCCAGAGGGTCCTCATCATAGGTGCTTTGCAACGGTGGTCGTGTTGCAAGAGGGGACTCACCAGAGGTGCTTTGCAACATGATTCATGCTAGGGCTCGTTGAAGGTATTTCTACAATGAACTTTGCAACACATGGATTGTGTTGAAACGAGGGGCTTGCAACATGGATCATATCGGAATGAAAGGCAAATAATAGTACGATCACATGATAGGACAACTCACGACCTAGACAACATTTCCCAAAGATTGGCCAGCCAATGTCGACAAATTTAACAATTATGACATGTGGATGAAATCATTTCACAAAATGAATTGTTCGTAAAAGAATCATCAGCTAACCTTTTTCAGTGACGCCTGACACGGAGGCACCACACTCTATGGTGCAGCGCCTAGCACGCAGGCGTTGCACTTCTATCGAGCATGGCAGCCGCGGGGCCTGCACCGAGCAGTGCAGTGCCTAGCCCGTAGGCGTTGCATTGTCTGTTACTAGTTGGCTGGCTGGCCCCCTCCCCACTCCCCCCCCCCCACACACACCCCAATCCCCAAACCATCCCCACCCGAGATTTTCCCCCTCTCCCTTTCTCTCTCCTTCTCTCAAATCCTTCTTTAAATCTTCCAAATTTGAAGATTTTGTCCGTGGATTTTAAACTCAACCCCTCCCTTGAGGTAATCTTCTCCGATCCCCTTGTTTTGATCCAAGAAATGTTAACAAATTGCTCATTTGTTGCTAGTTTGGGGAAACCCTAGTTTTTTATGGATCTAGAGATTTGTATGGAGATATGAGATGTTTGTTTGCCAATTTCCTATGATTAGGGTTGTTAGTATGTTAGGGTTTTTCTTATGGGTGTTCTTATGTTGGTGCTAGGGTTAGGCTTGTTACTATGTTAGGGTTAGGGTTATGGGTGTTGTTATGTTGGGGCAAGGGTTAGGGTTAGGGTTGTTGTTTCATATCTATGTTAGGGTTTGTATTCCGTGTTAATCTTTGGATTAGTACTCATGGAAGAAATGTTATGTTTTGTTGTTTTAATGCTTATAGGGTGGGAAGAACATGCGTGTTTGTTCATTATGGGGACAAAGACGCCTTCTTGAAAGGCAATATTGAACCGGACCCGGATGAGCTTGACATTATGTTTGATAATAGTTCTAGCTATGTGGAGGTCTTGGAACAAGTGAGGAAAGATTTGAATTGGATGGACCCTAGTGATATCATTGAGTTGGTGGGAAGGCATAATGTTGGTTTTGGAATGCACATCCGTTGGAAGACAATGCGTGTGAACTCGGAGCAACGTTGGGTTGCATACAAGGAGACGATGGCCGAATCATTAGACAACGCTCTTGAGTTATTTGCAACGAAGAAGGTTGATTCAAGTTTTCATTTGGACTTAAACCGGAACCGCTCCCCTTTGGTTGCTAGTCGCCCCCCACCCTTGAACCGAGATGAAATTGTTGAACCTCTTTTGACCCAACAAGTGAGGCCAACTTTGAGCCCATTTCCAAACAACCAAAATGAAGCTTTGCAAGAGGAGAATGATGAGTATGCGTACGATGACAATGAAGTTGATCTCCATGGAAACTATGTGGGTGATCTCGACAAATATCATTTGCAATAGATAATCAACCATTCCATCCCTTATTCCTATGGCTATGCATCGGATTCGGATGACGAAGGTCCCGTTGAACAAGTTGATGAGGAGGGGTTCACATGTGAAGGAGGCTGAAGCTTTAGAGAAGGTATTTGGGCGGGATCATGGACATTTAAAGGAGATGTGAACCTTAATGAATGCTCGAAGTGCACCTTCCCCATCACTTTTCCCAACCAGGGTTGTCTCCAGAATAGTCTCGGTGTCATCAGCTGCTTTTTTGATCCGGGTACGTGATACATCTCCAACGTATCTATAATTTTTTATTATTCCATGTTTTTTATTATCAAACTTGGATGTTTATAATCATTTTATATCATTTTTTGGTACTAACCTATTGACATAGTGCCAAGTGCCAGTTGCTGTTTTCTACATGTTTTTTACATCGCAGGAAATCAATATCAGACGGAGTCCAAATGCCACATAACTTTACGATGATTTTTTATGGACCAAAAGGAAGAAGTTGGGCCCTGGTTGCACCTGGGGGAGTCCCGAGGAGGGGACAATCCACCAGGGTGCGCCAGGAGGCCCTGGCGCGCCCTGGTGGGTTGTGCCCACCTCGGGTGCCTCCCGGACCGCCTCTTTGCTCTATAAATACCCCAATATTGCAGAAACCATAGGGGAGTCGATGAAATATTCATCGAGCCGCCGCAGAGTCCGGAACCACCAGATCCAATCTAGACACCTTAACAGAGGGGTTCACCACTTCCATTGGTGCCTCTCTGATGATGCGTGAGTAGTTCTTTGTAGACCTTCGGGTCCGTAGTTAGTAGCTAGAGGGCTTTCTCTCTCTCTCGCTGAATTCTCAATACAATGGTCTCTTGGAGATTCATATGATGTAACTCTTTTTGCAGTGTGTTTGTTGGGATCCGATGAACTTCGAGTTTATGATCAGTTATATCTTTTTATATCCATGAAAGTTATTTGAGTTTCTTTGATCTCTTATATGCATGATCTCTTATAGCCTCGTATTTCTTGTCCGATATCTGGGGTTTGTTTGGCCAACTTGATCTATATATCTTGCAATGGGAAGAGGTGCCGATAGTGGGTTCGATCTTACGGTGCTTGATCCCAGTACAGAAAGGGAACCGACACGTATGTATCGTTGCTACTAAGGATAAAAATATGGGATCTATATCTACGCAATAGATAAATGGATCTTGTCTACATCATGTCATCGTTCTTATTGCATTACTCCGTTTTTCCATGAACTTAATACACTAGATGCATGCTGGATAGCAGTCGATGTGTGGAGTAATAGTGGTAGATGCAGGCAAGAGTTGGTCTACTAATCTTGGATGTGATGCCTATGTAATGATCATTGCCTGGATATCGTCATAATTATTTGAAGTTCTATCAATTGCCCAACAGTAATTTGTTTACCCACCATTTGCTTTCTTTCTCGAGAGAAGCTACTAGTGAAACCTACGGCCCCGGGTCTTGTTTCTCATATATTTGTCTTGCGATCTACTTTTTCCTTGCGTATATTTTCAGATCTATTAAACACAAAAAATACAAAAATACCTTTCTGCAATTTATTCTTATTTATTTTATTTGACGTTCGATCTATCAATCTACTAAGCATTTACCTTACGTCCTTTGCCCATCTTGAGGCGCCGTACCCCGAAAGGGATTGACAACCCCTTTAACATGTTGGTTGCGAGGTGTTGTTCTTTGTGTGCAGGGATTGTTTATGTTGTGTTGCTTGGTTCTCCTACTGGTTCGATAACCTTGATTTCATATCTGAGGGAAATACCTATTGCTGTTGTGTTGCATCATCCCTTCCTATTTGGGGAAATACCGACGTAGCTTCAAGTGACATCAAAAGAATTTCTGGCGTCGTTGCCGGGGAGGATCTTCAATATAACCAGGTTCCTAATCAAAAATCTCATCTCCTTGCAATTTACATTATTCGCCATTTGCCTCCCGCTTTCCTATCCCCCACTTCACAAAAATTTGTCATTTTATTCGCCTCTTTTTTTCGTTCGTTGTTTTCTTGCCGGATCTGTTTTTGTGTGCATCCTTGTTTGCCAGTATGGATAGTTCTTCCTCTATTGCTTGCACTCCTGAGGACGAGGTCCTCAACTTTAAACAAAGGGGGGGGAGAAAATTTAAAAGATGCTTGTTATAGAATTTACAATGCTCATAATAGATCTATCCGTAAGCAATCCACCATTGTGCTTTTGCGTTGTTTTTATGTTGGCATCACCACTTGGTATAGATTCGTCCTTGATACGATTACCAGTGGAAATTTCTTAATGAGTCATCCTTTTGATGCTCTTAATGCTATGGGAAATTTAGTAGGCTCACCATCTCTTATGGTCAATGAAACAATTTTGACTCTTGAGCATGTTATGGAAGACTAGATGCTATTGAAAAGAAAATGCTCACCGAAGATCATATGGAAATTATACACAAAAAGATGCATAATTTTGGTACTAATCTTGGGTCAAAAGCGGGCGATATTTTTAAGTTGTTAAAAGAGAGGGGTACCTTAATCCATGAAAGAATGGAAGAAAGTCCGTCTCAGGTCGATAAATTGGAAGAAATCTTTAGTAATCTATGCACAGCTTTTACTACCACTAAAATTATTGAGGAAACTCCCGTAAAGAGTAGGAGATCTAGGAACAAGGGTGCATTTTCTAGTAATAATGATAAGGGAGACCTTAAGATGATTAGCATCCATCCGAATTTTGTTGAAGTGATAAGAGATCCTTTTTGTAAGAATGAAATATTGAAATTTACTCCGAGGAGTATTGCTATTGAAGGTCTTTATACTAAATCTATGAAGGATTCTAAGTGTTTGATTGAAGAGTTGGACAAGGATGACAAAACTTAGATCCTTGCTTTATGCCTAGCTGAGGGCGTAAAACTATAACGCTTGTTGGGAGGCAACCCAATGAATTAAATTTATTTTTTCCTTTTGCTTTCTGTTATTGTGTGTTAACACAATTATGCTATTGGTATGATTGTGTTTTTTGTGTTTTAATTAGTGTTTGTGCCAAGTAAAGCCTTTAGGATCTTCTGGGGTGATAGTTGTTTGATCTTGCTGAAAAAGACAGAAACTTTGCGCTCACGAAAATAATTCTCATAAATCACAGAAAAGAGATTTTGCCCTTATTATTTTTTCAGAAGATTAATATACAAATTACGCTGGTCGTCCTAGTTTGGTGGAATTTTTTGAGTTCCAGAAGTATTCGAAAGTTCCAGATTACTACAGACTATTCTGTTTTGACAGATTCTGTTTTCTTTGTGTTGTGTGCTTATTTTGATGGCTCAATGGTTTTATTTGATGAGTTTTTGCCATAGAAAAGTTGGAATACGGTAGATATAATACAAAAAAATAAGAATTGGTTTTACACAGCACTTATAGTAGTGGTTTGCTTTCTTTTACTAACGGATCTCACAAGGGTTTTGTTGAGTTTTGTGTGATTGAAGTTTTGAAGTTTTGGGTTATTTTACGATGGATGAAAGAAATATAGAAGAGGCTAAGCTTGGGGATGCCCTGGCATCCCAAGATATTATCCAAGAATGAGCAGCCAACTAAGCTTGGGGATGCCCCCGAGTGGCATCCCCTCTTTCTTCTAACGACCATCGGTATTTTACTCGAGGCTATATTTTTATTCGTCACATGATATGTGTTTTGCTTGGAGCGTCTTGTATAATATGTGTCTTTGATTGTTTTATTTTGTGTTTTAAGTCATCAATCCTTGCTGGACACACCTATTTGAGAGAGCCAAAATTATGTCATGACTTGTTAGAATTGCTCTCTATCCTTCACTTAATTTTTTATGAGCAGTGGACTTGCTCTAGTGCTTCACTTATATCTTTTTGAGCACGGTGTGCTTAGTATTTTTGAAGAAATGCTCTCTTGCTTCACTTAGATTTATTTGAGAGTTAGTAAAATTTTGAAGAAATTCTCTCTTGCTTCACTTAAATTACTTTGAGAGAAAGAAAATATGTTATGCTCATGATCTTCACTTATATTTGTTTGAGCTTATGAAAAGCAACAGATGAAATTTAGTCCCAAAGTGATAGATACCCAAGAAGGATAAAGAAAGAAAGAAAAATATGTCATGAAGATCATTGGACAAAATAAACTTGATTCTTAGTAATAGTTTTGAGATATGATGATGTGATATGTGAGTTATGTTGATGAGTAATTGTGCTCTAGTAAGAATATTGGTGTTAAGGTTTGTGATTCCCTATGCATGCACGGAAGTCAATAATCATGCAGTGAAAATTATAACCTACTTGTGGTGCATTATTCGGTGTTAATTATGCTTAATGCTTGCTTATGAGATTATTCGTTTCTTGGTTGGTCGCTTCTCAATCTTTTTGCTAGCCTTCATTTTGCACCAAGTATGACCTCTACTTGTGCATTCAAAATCCTTTAAACCAGTTTTGCCACATGAGTCCACTATATCTACCTATCTGCGGTATTCTTTTGCCGTTCTAAGCAAATTTGCATGTGCCATCTCTAATTTTCAAAATAAACTTCTCTTTTGTGTGTTTGTTTCGCTCGCTGAAAGCACAAGTGCTCCCTTGGTGATTTTGGTAATTAATGTCAACATATCTCTTGTTGGACTAATACTTTTATCTAGTATGTTTTAGATAAGTCCAACAGTGGAGTGGCATGGACAAGAGGATGTGGAATCCCTTCAAGATGCTAAGGACAAAGGATTGGCTCAAGCTCAAAGCTCAGGACTCTACATTTTCTATTTCAGTGATCCAAGATCACATTGAGTCCATAAGAAAGCCAATACTATTAAAAGGGGATGAGGTGTTGCTTAATGGCTTGCTTGCTCAAAGTGCTTAGTGATATGCTCCAAAGCCCTCAACCACTTTCTCATATCCACATATGTCCCATACCAAAAGTCAAACACGGCCCCACTGATTTGATCTATCCGGCGCCACCGAGTTCATTTGACATAGCCACTGCCAGAAACCCTAATCAATTCGGTCTCACCGATGGGATCTCGGTCTCACCGAGATGGCCTTGCAAACTCTCTGTTGCCTATTGCGATAATTTTGGTCTCACTGAGATATGCAATCGGTCCCACCGAGTTTGTTTGACCAACTCTCTGTTTCGCTTATTACCAAAATCGGTCCAACCGACTTTGTGTAATCGGTCAAACCGAGATGAGGTTTTACCCTAATCCTAGCACATCGGTCCTACCGAGTTGATCATATCGGTCCCACCGAAATGCCTAACGGTCACATTATTAACTAAATCGGTTTGACCGAGTTTTTTGATTCGGTCTCACCGAGTTTGGTAAATTGTGTGTAATGGTTAGATTTTGTGTGGAGGCTATATATACCCCTCCAGCCTCTCTTCATTCATGGAGAAAGACATCAGAACATGCCTACACTTCCAGCATTCATTTTCTGAGAGAGAACCACCTACTCATGTGTTGAGGTCAAGATATTCCATTCCAACCACATAAATCTTGATCTCTAGACTTCCCCAAGTTGCTTTCCACTCAAATCATCTTTCCACCAAATTCAATCCTATGAGAGAGAGTTGAGTGTTGGGGAGACTATCATGTGAAGCACAAGAGCAAGCAGTTCATCATCAACACACCATCTATTACCTTTTGGAGAGTGGTGTCTCCTAGATTGGTTAGGTGTCACTTGGGAGCCTCCGTCATGATTGTGGAGTTGAACCAAGGAGTTTGTACGGGCAAGGAGATTGCCTACTTTGTGAAGATCTACCCTAGTGAGGCAAGTCCTTCATGGGCGATGGCCATGGTGGGATAGAAAAGGTTGCTTCTTCGTGGACCCTTCGTGGGTGGAGCCCTCCGTGGACTCGTGCAGCCGTTACCCTTCGTGGGTTGAAGTCCCCATCAATGTGGATGTACGATAGCACCACCTATCGGAACCACGTATAAAAAATCTTTGTGTCTCCAATTGCGTTTGCACTCTCCAATCTCATCCCTTTACATTCTTGCAATTTGCATGTTTTACTTTCCGCTGCTCATATACTCTTGTCATGCTTGCTTGATATGTATTGTGAATGTTTAAACTTGTGCTTAAACTCCACCTCAACTTGAAGTACTTAAAAATTGCTACTTTTCTCGGTTGAGAGTCTATTCACCCCCCCCCTCTAGACACCTCTTCTCGATCCTTTCACTCATGGAACAAACCCGGGTGGCTAATATTTTCCATGTTGGATGTGTTATTCTCACAATGAGTGTTTATTCACTTGTCATTGCACGAGAGTAAGGCAGATGTTTTAAGGATGCCTAGTCCCGAAATGCAAAAATGAATTTACTTTATGTTGCCAAACAATAAATTCCTTGGAAAGTGTTGGTATGGAGGGCAATCGTGGATACGGCTAGCCATGGAAAGTGAAAGTATGGTGGAAAAAGGAAAAAACTTTATTTTCTATTTGGGAACCGCCTATGATATATCTAGCATGGAAAGTGTTGGGAACTCTGAGTCATTTTCGTTGATGGGATGGATACACCTCCCAAAATGTTTTTTATCTCTAATTTTTCGCTTTAAGCTCTGGCACCTCTACAAATCCCTACTTCCCTCTGCGAAGGGCCTTTCTTTTACTTTATGCAATTTATTTTCTTGAAATTGAGTCTCCATCCTCTCTTATAAAAGCACTAACTAGGAGGCAATATGATCGTACTTAAGTATTGGGTGTAGCTAATATTCAAGTGTGTTTCATGAATGGATCAATGTTTGAGCATGATGGACTAGGGATAACTTGTTTTAGCATTGATATTTTGAAAGACATGGTTGCTTGTTGATATGCTTGAGTATCAAAATTATTATGTCAAAACTAGACTATTGCTTTGAATCACATAAAAGTCCAAACGTCCATGCTATAAAGAAAAGAATATGATATGACATGATAAACAACACTCTAGATCAAAAATTCTGTTTTTTACCACTTACCTACTCGAGGACGAGCAGGAGTTAAGCTTGGGGATGCTGATACGTCTCCAACGTATCTATATTTTTTTATTATTCCATGCTATTTTATTATCAATGTTGGATGTTTTGTAATCATTTTATAGTCATTTTATATCATTTTTTGGTACTAACCTATTGACATAGTGCCAAGTGCCAGTTGATGTTTTCTGCATGTTTTTTACATTGCAGGAAATCAATATCAGACGGAGTCCAAATGCCACGTAACTTTACGATGATTTTTTATGGACCAAAAGGAATAAGTTGGGCCCTGGTTGCACATGGGGGGAGTCCCGAGGAGGGGACAACCCACCAGGGCGCGCCAAGAGGCCCAAGCGCGCCCTGGTGGGTTGTGCCCACCTCGGGTGCCCGCCGGACCGCCTCTTTGCTCTATAAATACCCCAGTATTGCAGAAACCCTAGGGGAGTCGACCAAATATTCATCGAGCCGCCGCAGAGTCCG
Source organism: Triticum dicoccoides (assembly GCF_002162155.2). Lineage (NCBI taxonomy): Eukaryota > Viridiplantae > Streptophyta > Magnoliopsida > Poales > Poaceae > Triticum > Triticum dicoccoides. Next base: position 247,957,704 of record NC_041389.1, read on the forward strand.
GAACCACCAGATCCAATCTAGACACCTTCACGGAGGGGTTCACCACTTCCATTGGTGCCTCTCCGATGATGCGTGAGTAGTTCTTTGTAGACCTTCGGGTCCGTAGTTAGTAGCTAGATGGCTTTCTCTCTCTCGCTGAATTCTCAATACAATGGTCTCTTGGAGATCCATATGACGTAACTCTTTTTGTGGTGTGTTTGTTGGGATCCGATGAACTTCGAGTTTATGATCAGTTTATATCTTTTTATATCCATGAAAGTTATTTGAGTTTCTTTGATCTCTTATATGCATGATCTCTTATAGCCTCGTATTTCTTCTCCGCTATTTGGGTTTTGTTTGGCCAACTTGATCTATTTATCTTGCAATGGGAATACGTGCCCAGTAGTGGGTTCAATCTTATGGTGCTTGATCCCAGTAACAGAAAGGGAACCGACACGTATGTATCATTGCTACTGAGGATAAAAAGATGGGATCTATATCTACGGAATAGATAAACGAATCGTGTCTACATCATGTCATCGTTCTTATTGCATTACTCCGTTTTTCCATGAACTTAATACACTAGATGCATGCTGGATAGCAGTCGATGTGTGGAGTAATAGTGGTAGATGCAGGCAAGAGTTGGTCTACTAATCTTGGATGTGATGCCTATGTAATGATCATTGCCTGGATATCGTCATAATTATTTGAAGTTCTATCAATTGCCCAACAGTAATTTGTTTACCCACCATTTGCTTTCTTTCTCGAGAGAAGCTACTAGTGAAACCTACGGCCCCCGGGTCTTCTTTCTCATATATTTGCCTTGCGATCTACTTTTTCCTTGCGTTTATTTCAGATCTATTAAACCAAAAATACAAAAATACCTTGCTGCAATTTATTCTTATTTATTTTATTTGGCGTTCGATCTATCAATCTACTACAAATTTACCTCATGTCCTTTGCCTATCTTGAGGCGCCGTACCCCGAAAGGGATTGATAACCCCTTTAACATGTCGGGTTGCGAGGTGTTGTTCTTTGTGTGCAGGGGAAGTTTACATTGTGTTGCTTGGTTCTCCTGCTGGTTCGATAACCTTGGTTTCATATCTGAGGGAAATACCTACCACCGCTGTGTTGCATCATCCTTTCCTCTTTGGGAAAATACCGACGTAACTTCAAGCGACATAAGTACGCTATGAACAGAAACGAGATTTACGTGTTAGGCAAGGAAAGATGTGAAAAGTGCGAATGGGAAAGCAAAGAGGGAAATACCACAAAGTTCATCATTGGAGCTGAAGGGACTTGGGTGCCTTCCCTGACTAATTTGTTGTGCTGGTGCTGGGTTAGCTCATCAAAGATGGTGGGATCTTCCAAAATCTCCTCATTATACGCCGTCTTGCATATCTCCACACGGGTACTTTCAAGAAACCATGTGAGGTAGTTGTTGAACGCGATCGGGCAGTGCTCACGCTGCTGGGATCGTTTTCCAGCCTTAGCTTGCTCCACATGAAGCGCAAACTGTATGATATACTTCGTGTGATGCTTGTAGGAGTCCTTGATCTTCTGCTGCTTTCTCCTATCCAATCTGCACATTAGAAAACAGAATATTAGCACCATCGAAACCGCCGAGAAGTTGCTAAGTGCTCAAGGTTAATTCTATCTTACGCATGTAGCAACTTGTACGTGTCCTCCCACTCCGGCGGGTGTGGCTGGAACAAACCAAACTGGGAGTACACCCGATGTGGCATGTGAAGCTCAACCGCCCAGTTGCATATGAGTGGGCACCGCATATGGCAAAGATCCCTATCCCTAAGGCACATCGGATTCAACATGAACTCTCTATGGTTACCAAAACTATCCCCTTTTCCATACGGCTCCCATTCCACCTGCAACATAGCATAGAATGCAAAACTGATTTCTAGTTATGATAAAAGCATGAGAATCACTTATGCAATGTCGAGTCACCTGCTCAGCCGTAATCATGTCCATCTTGCTCATGTACAACTTGTACATGACCGATGGATCATCTGTCGTCTCATTTAACACATCCCACTTGTAAGCCCAAGTGGGGAACCGTAGTGAGTCATCTTTGTCATCCCAATCCACGTACTTCACGGTCTTCGGTCGTCCAACCAGCAATCGCTCCCAGCTCCATACAGAAAGTACGAGCATACAACCACCAATACCTTCGTCCTTTGAGGTCCTACAACAGGCTTCATCCAACTGCACATAGAAGAAAACACGGTTCAATTAACAGGAAGATCGCATTGACAATTACCAATGGAGTGAAAATAAACAACTGCCTACCTATCTATATAAGTAAGCCAGTGTCGCTGAGGGAGTCCCGGATTAGGGGGTGTCTTGATGACCGGACTATAACCTTTGGCCGGACTCCTGGACTATGAAGATACAAGATTGAAGACTTTGTCCCGTGTCCGGATGGGACTTTCCTTGGCGTGGAAGGCAAGCTTGGTACGGATATGTAGATCTCCTCCCATTGTAACCGACTCTGTGTAACCCTAGCCCTCTCCGGTGTCTATATAAACCGGAGGGTTTTAGTCTGTAGGACGAACAACAATCATACCATAGGCTAGCTTCTAGGGTTTAGCCTCTCTGATCTCGTGGTAGATCTACTCTTGTACTACCCATATCATCAATATTAATCAAGCAGGAGTAGGGTTTTACCTCCATCGAGAGGGCCCGAACCTGGGTAAAAACATCGTGTCCCTTGTCTCCTGTTACCATCCGCCTAGACGCACAGTTCGGGACCCCCTACCCGAGATCCGCCGGTTTTGACACCGACATTGGTGCTTTCATTGAGACTTCCTCTGTGTCGTCATCTTTAGGCCCGATGGCTCCTCCGATCATCAACAACGAAGCGGTCCAGGGTGAGACTTTTCTCCCCGGACAGATCTTCGTATTCAGCGGCTTTGCACTGCGGGCCAATTCGCTTGGCCATCTGGAGCAGATCGAAAGCTACGCCCCTGGCCATCAGGTCAGATTTGGATGTTTGAACTACACGGCCGACATCCGCGGAGACTTGATCTTCGACGGATTCGAGCCATAGCCGGGCCGCCGCACTGTCACGATGGGCATGATCTAGCTCTGCCACCGAACAGTGTCCAGGAGGCCACCCCAGTGTCCGCTCCGACCCTTAGCTCGGAGCCGACTGCACCAACCGAGGACGGATGGCTGGACACCGCCTCGGGGGCTGCAATCTCTACGGCAATCGAGTCGAACACCAGCCTTGTCCTTTGCGAAGCTCGTGATGCCGGACTCCTTTCCGGACTCCGAACCTTCTGCACCCCGGCCGATCGAACCCGATTGGGCGCCGGTCATGGAGTTCGCCGCCGCAGACATCTTTCAGCACTCGCCCTTTAGCGACATTCTGAATTCACTAAAGTCTCTCTCTTTATCAGGAGAGCCCTGGCCGGACTATGGTCAACAAGGTTGGGATGCGGACGACGAAGAAATTCAAAGCCCACCCACCACCCACTTTGTAGCCACTGTCGATGATTTAACCGACATGCTCAACTTCGACTCCGAAGACATCGACGGTATGGACGCCGATGCAGGAGACGACGAAGAACCAGTGCCTATAGGGCACTGGAAAGCCTCCTCGTCATATGACATATACATGGTGGACACCCCAAAAGAAGGGAATGGCGATGAAACAACGGAGAATGACCCCTCCAAGAAGCAGCCTAAGTGTCGGCTTTAGCGGCGCCGCTCTAAATCCCGCCAAAGCAAAAACGATGATTCCGGCATGGGAGATAATAACACCCCGAACAGTGCCGAAGACAACCCCCTCCAGTAGGATTCAGCACAGGAGGATGGAGAAACCAACCCTCATGAGAGAGTGGCAGACAGAGAGGTAGAGGACAATAATTACATGCCTCCCTCCGAAGACGAGGCAAGCCTCGACGATGATGAATTTGTCGTGCCTGAGGATCCCGTCGAACAAGAGCGTTTCAAATGCAGGCTTATGGCCATGGCGAGCAGCCTCAAGAAAAAACAGCAGCAGCTTAGAGCTGACCAAGACTTGCTAGCCGACAGATGGACCGAAGTCCTTGCGGCCGAAGAGTATGAACTCGAACGCCCCTCCAAGAGCTACCCAAAGCGCAGGCTGCTACCCCGATTAGAGGAGGAAGCAACTAAACCTACATCACCAGCGCATGACGCGGCCGACCGGCCACCTCGTGGCCGCTACAGAGAGGCCTCTCGGCCATCAATTCAAGCCGCACCCCGGCGCCGCTCAAAAAATACCAAGGCACGGGGAAATGCGCCAGACCTGCAAGACATATTGGAGGACAAGGCAAGGCAAACAAGATTGATCTACGGATCGCGCGGGCGCCCCACGACACGTGACGATAACCGTCACGCCGGATATGGAAAATATGGCTAGACCGAACACAGCAGACAAAGCTCATTTGAGCTACGACGTGATATAGCCCAGTACAGAGGTGCCGCACACCCACTATGCTTCACAGATGAAGTAATGGATCATCAAATCCCTGAGGGTTTTAAGCCCATAAACATCGAATCATACGATGGCACAACAGATCCTGCGGTATGGATCGAGGATTATCTCCTTCATATCCACATGGCCCGCGGTGATGATCTACACGCTATCAAATACCTCCCACTCAAGCTTAAAGGACCAGCTCAGCATTGGCTTAACAACTTGCCAGCAGAGTCAATTGGTTGCTGGGAAGACCTGGAAGCCGCATTCCTTGACAATTTCCAGGGCACCTATGTGCGACCACCAGACGCCGATGACCTAAGCCACATCATTCAGCAGCCAGAGGAATCGGCCAGACAATTCTAGACACGGTTCTTAACCAAGAAAAATCAAATAGTCGACTGTCTGGACGCAGAGGCCCTCGCAACCTTCAAGCATAACATCCGAGATGAATGGCTTGCCCGGCACCTAGGACAGGAAAAGTCGAAATCCATGGCAGCCCTCACAACACTCATGACCCGCTTTTGCGTGGGAGTAGACAGCTGGCTAGCTCGTAGTAATAACATGACCAAGAGCCCTGGTAATTCGGATACCGAGGACAACAATGGCAGGTCGAGTCGCAACAAGCACAAGCGCCGCATTAACGGAGACAATGCTGAGGATACGACAGTTAATGCCGGATTCAGAGGCTCTAAACCCGGTCAGCGGAAAAAGCCATTCAAAAGAAATACTTCGGGCCCGTCCAGTTTGGACCGAATACTCGATCGCTCGTGCTAGATACACGGCACCCCTGAAACACCGGCCAATCACACCAATAGGGGTTGTTGGGTGTTCAAGCAGGCAGGCAAATTAAGTGCCGAAAACAGAGACAAGGGGCTGCATAGCGATGACGAGGAGGAGCAACGGCCGCCAACAACAGGGGACAGAAGGGCTTTCCCCCACAAGTGCGGACGGTGAACATGATATACGCAACCCACATCCCCAAAAGGGAGCGGAAGCGTGCACTCAGGGACGTATATGCGTTGGAGCCACTTGCCCCGAAGTTCAACCCATGGTCCTCCTGCCCGATCACTTTTGATCGAAGGGACCACCCCACTAGCATCCGCCACGGCGGATTCGCCGGATTGGTTCTAGACCCAATCATTGACGGATCTCACCTCACTAGAGTCCTTATGGATGGCGGCAGAAGCCTGAACCTGCTTTATCAGGATACAGTGCGAAAAATGGGCATAGATCCCTCAAGGATTAAACCCACAAAAACGACCTTTAAAGGCGTCATACCAGGTGTAGAGGCCAACTGTACAGGCTCAGTTACACTCAAAGTAGTCTTCGGATCCCCGGATAATTTCTGAAGCGAGGAGTTAATCTTCGCATAGTCCCGTTCCGCAGTGGCTATCACGCCTTGCTCGAACGAACCACATTTGCAAAGTTCAATGCGGTGCCACACTACACATACCTCAAGCTCAAGATGCCAGGCCCTCGAGGAGTCATTACGGTCAACGGAAACACCGAACGCTCTCTCCGAACGGAGGAGCATATGGTGGCCCTCGCGGCGGAAGTACAAAGTAGCCTCTCAAGGCAATTCTCCAGTCCGGCTATTAAACGTCCGGACACCATCAAGCGCGCCCGGAGTAACCTACAAGAAGACCGCCTGGCACGCACCAAGCAAGCGTAGCAGTGCGGCCGCAACCCTAGCCCCCACAAAATTGCGAAACCAGTACCACGCGTACATAATTACGCTCTGAAAATACCATGGGCATAGGGGGAGGGGCACAACCATGGCACGCCCAAAATGCGGCTCAACCGCACTAGGGGCTCCCGATTTTGTCATTTCTTTTTTTTCTTACTTTCAGGACTCCATTCTCCGGAAGGCCTGTCCGACAGTACAATCGCCGAACACACGATGCAACAGCCAGGGAGGCAGCAAGCTACGTCGAATGTCCAGGTGGTCTCTATAACGAGCTAAATACCTGTCTTACATAAAATCTCGCAGCTTGCCCCTGGAGGGGGACATGTCAAATAATCCCATCTCTTACTTATCGCACTATTTGTATCGTTCTGCTTTCACAGCAGCCTTTTAATAAACAATACATAGCTCTTGTCTATTATTGCATTCATTTTTTATGTAAATATGTTCAGTCATGACATTATGCAACCGTACACTTTGGTACGGCCAACACACTAGGGGCTTAAGTACCCCAGAATATGGTGTGAGAAGTCCGAACACTCTCACGAGTGTGGCACCCCGAACTTATAGCATTATATGCATCGGCTCCGAATCATGTCTTGGGTCAATAGTTGGGTTTGCCCGGCTCCCATGTTTTGGTACCTTACGTTCCGTTATATCGGCTAAGGTAGCGCTGGGAGAACTACTGCGATTGTGCCCCAGTTGAGCTAGGTTAAGCACCTCAGTAGAGAAAGCTAAAACTGACCGTCATGATAGGGCGAGAGCCGGTCGCTGTTCGAGAGGTTTTTGAGTCCCTAAAGACTTATGCCGCTTAGAGCGAGGAGCTGGCTTTGTCCGTCCTAGGCGTGGATAGCACCCCGAACTCGGTCTTCCGAATACTAGGGGCTTCGCCGAAATTTAAAATTATAGAATTATATGCCTAAGTGAGAGTGATAAAGCATTATAGTCTGATTGCCTTGTTCGTTGTGCTGAGCACCTCCCTCGAAGGATCCAAGAATGGGAACAAGAGCGCTCAGGTTTATCCCAAACACCCCAGCACTCGTGGCATGGGGGTAGAAGCCGACGACTCGCATCTCTCAGATTCAATAAACAGCCGCACAGAAGGTAATATTTTAAATTCAGCAAGCGTTGCTTAGCGCATATGAACAAGTTTTCAGCGCACAGGATAAACACGAGCGAGTTTACTCAAAAATTACATCCTTGGCACATTCATTCGCCACAAGGCGGGCACCCTTCAGGACGCCCTCATAATACATCTCGGGCTTGCGATGCTCCTTTCCCTCCGGTGGCCCATCTGTCACCAGCTTCTCAGCATCCATCTTGCCCCAGTGTACTTTAGCACGGGCAAGGGCCCTACGGGCGCCTTCGATGCATACGGAGCGCTTGATGACTTCAAGCCGTGGACAGGCATCCACCAGCCACCTCACCAGCCCAAAGTAGCTCCCGGGCATGACCTCCCCAGGCCATAGCCGGACTATTAGGCCCTTCATGGCCTGTTCAGCTACGTTATGAAGCTCGACCAGCTGCTTCAACTGGTCGCTCAAGGGCACCGGGTGTCCGGCCTCAACATACTGGGACCATAACACCTTCTCCATCGAGCTCCCTTCCTCGGCTCGGTAGAATGTGGCAGCGTCGGACACACTGCGGGGCAGATCTGCGAATGCTCCTGGAGAGCTCCGGACTCGGGTAAGTAACAAGTAATTCACTTTCACGTGCTTGCTTTGCATAAAGAATGCCTTACCCGCCGCTATCTTCTTCATCGCCTCAATTTCCTGGAGGGCTTTTTGGGCTTCGGCCTTGGTGGATTTGGCGCTCTCAAGGGCCGAGGCAAGCTCAGACTCTCGAGTCTTTGAGTCAAGCTCCAATCTCTCGTGTTTCTTCACAAGAGCATGGAGCTCTTGCCGCACCTCCGCCACCCGCGCCTCCTGCTTTTCTCGCTCGGTGCGCTCCACAGCCACATTGTCTTCGGCCTTGGATAGCGCTTCCTTCAGGGTCACCACCTCGGTTGTGGCCCCTGTAACACTCACGTTGGTCCTGTCATTTTTTGCAACCAGGTATTTTTTTATATACTAACATCAAGTACTACTTACCTTCTTTGTCCTCGAGCTGCTTCTTGGCAAGGCCGAGCTCGTTCTCGGACCGCTCGAGGCTCTGCTTCAATGCATCAACCTCCGCAGTCAGTGCAGCAGAGGTCAGCAGCGCAGCCTGCATTCCCATATTAACATATTTATGTTAGACTCCTGCGTATATCTTTTTAGATCCTCAATCCGGCTTTTCTTTCCAAACACCAAACTGAGCATTAGGGGCTACTGTCTATGTGGTAATATTTTTACATGTCTTAAATACATACCTCAAAGCCTATTAGAAGGCTGGCACAGGCTTCCGTCAGCCCGCTCTTGGCGGACTGAACCTTCCGGGTCACTGCACTCATAATAGTGCGGTGCTCCTCATCGATGGAGGCGCCGTTAAGCACCTCCAGCAAATTATCCGGTGCCTCCGGTTGGACGGAGGTCACCAGCGTCATAGGCTTGCCCTTCTTACGAGGAGGCCGCCTGCCAGACTCCAGAACCACTGAGGGTTCCGGTGCGGTGTCCGGCCCAGGGCCGGACTTAGAGCCCTTTGGGGTTTTATCCCCTTTGCGCCTGGAGTCCGGAAGGTCGCCTTGCGGCGCCTCCGGGGCTACCTCCTCCTGGCTTGGCCCCTTTTGGGACTCCACCTCGGCATCGTCCGTGGGGCGAGGGGAGGTAGCAGTCGGGAGTGAAAGACTATTCACATCCGACGAATCCAGGGATCCACTCGATGAAGGGTCGAGCCGGGCCTTGGGCGGACTGCATGATTATGTTCGGCGTTAGAAGATAATGTGCAATAAAGGAACGCCATGAGTTATTCTGGTATCCGGATACTTACGATTTTGCCAGGGGCTTGGCCCTGGATGGCCACTCCTCTACGTCGTCGTCAGTGCTGGTGGAGTAGTCCGGAAGAAGGGTCTTTCCCTTCTTGGACTCTCCGGCCTCCCCAGTTGGTGCGGCTTCCTTTTCTTTCCTCCCCCCGTTGGAGGGGGAGAGGCTTCTTCTTCCTCCTCCTCATCTTCGGGGGAGGAGTGCACTTCGGGGTCGTCGGGCGATGAATCCGACACCACCAGGCGCCGGGAACTCTTTCGGGTTCCCGTGGCCTTCTTCTTGGCCTTCTTCCCCGGCACCACGTGAGGTGCCGGGACCAGCAGCTTCGCCAAGCGTGCATCTGCTGGGCCTTCGTGCAAAGGAGCCGGATAGTCAATCTGTCCGGACGTCTTCTTCCAGTCCTGTCAAAGGAGCGGGAGCTTAGATGCCGTGTAGAGTCAAACTATGAAAAACAAGTATCCTGTAAAGGGTAAAACAAGCTTACCGCGCTGGCTTGGCGCTTCGCGCAGAATCCGTGATCCTCGGTAATGGGAGGGGAAACCTCGGAGCCCTTGAATAGCACCTTCCAGGCGTCCTCATGCGTAGTGTCAAATAGCCTGGTCAGAGTTTGGTGCTGGGCCGGGTCGAACTCCCACAAGTTAAAAGCCCGTCGTTGACACGGGAGGATCCGGCGGAAGAGCATGACCTGGACTACGTTGACAAGTTTGACCTTCTTGTCCACCAGGTTTTGGATGCAGGTTTGGAGTCCGGTCACCTCTTCCAAATTACCCCACGACAGGCCCGTCTCTTTCCAAGAGGTGAGCCATGTGGGGATGCCAGATCGGAATTCGGGGGCCGCTGCCCATTCAGGGTCACGTGGCTTGGTGATGTAGAACCACCCCGATTACCACCCTTTGATGGTTTCCACAAAGGAGCCCACGAGCCGTGTGACATTGGGCATCTTGCCCACCATGGCGCCTCCGTACTCCGCTTGCCGGCCGCCCACAACCTTCGGCTTGACATTGAAGGTCTTCAGCCATAAGCCGAAGTGGGGCTTGATGCGGAGGAAAACCTCGCACACGATGATAAACGCCAAGATGTTGAGGATGAAGTTCGGGGCCATATCGTGGAAATCCAGGCCATAGTAGAACATGAGCCCCTGGACAAATGGGTGGAGTGGGAAGCCCAGTCCGCAGAGGAAATGGGGGAGGAACACCACCCTCTCATGGGGCCTGAGGGTGGGGATGAGCTGCCCCTCGTCGGGAAGCCGGTGCGCAATGTCGTTGGACAAGTATCCGGCTTTCCTCAACTTTTTGATGTGCCCTTCCGTGATGGAGGAGGCCATCCACCTGCCTCCCGCTCCGGACATCGCTGGAGGAGGTTGAGGTGGGAAGTGCGGACTTGGGCGCTGGAGCTCGAGTGCGTGGAGATGGATAAGCAAAGGAGGAAGAAGGCGTAGATGGAAAAGGTGGATCCTTATCCCCTTATATGGGCGGACAAAACTATGTACCCCCACCAGCCTGGTAAAAGTCGCTTATCTCCCAAGCGCCGTGATTAATGGCACGGTTGGGTTACCCACACCGGTATTGATGAGAATCCCGGAATAAGGGGACATGATCTCTGCTTTGACAAGACATGCCAAGGAAACCGCCTCGCTAAACGCGCTGAGGAGGGACAGTAAAACGATTCGAGTAAAGGCTTGGCCGTGGCGTGATGACACGCTACGGAATACGTCAGCAGATTAGATTTGTACAAATATTATTCTCTCTACGGTGGTATGTGGAACTTATTTTGCAGAGCCAGACACCATCGTTGTGTTCAAAATCTTCTATGAAGTATTCGGAGGAGGAACCCGCCTTGCAATGCCGAAGACAATCTGCGCGCCGGACTCGTCGTCATTGAAGCCTGGTTTAGGGGCTACTGAGGGAGTCCCGAATTAGGGGGTGTCCGGATGACCGGACTATAACCTTTGGCCGGACTCCTGGACTATGAAGATACAAGATTGAAGACTTCGTCCCGTGTCCGGATGGGACTTTCCTTGGAGTGGAAGGCAAGCTTGGCGATACGGATATGTTGATCTCCTCCCATTGTAACCGACTCTGTGTAACCCTAGCCCTCTCCATTGTCTATATAAACCGGAGGGTTTTAGTCCGTAGGACGAACAACAATCATACCATAGGCTAGCTTCTAGGGTTTAGCCTCTCCGATCTCGTGGTAGATCTACTCTTGTACTACCCATATCATCAATATTAATCAAGCAGGAGTAGGGTTTTACCTCCATCGAGAGGGCCCGAACCTGGGTAAAATCATCGTGTCCCTTGTCTCCTGTTACCATCCGCCTAGACGCACAGTTCGGGACCCCCTACCCAAGATCCGCCGGTTTTGACACCGACAGTCGCCGAACCCCAACTCCATGTGCTATCGAAGACGGTCAACGCCTTCAGCCACATCCATGGAGCATTCTTGCCTGTGCCATCAGCAAACATAGTCCTGGATATAACGTACCACATATAGACATGAGCATATGTCTTGAACTCATCCTCATTAGCATCCTCAGGGCAAGAACCAAAGTTCCGTGCAATCCAGGTGAAAGGAGCACCGGCTGTGACTCTTTCCTTCTTCTTGTCTTCTGCTTCTGGTTCCCGAGGCTCCGGAGGAACCATACCGATAAGGGCATGCATCTGCTCGTGCCACGCATTAGAATCGGTGCTCACACAAAGAGGATTCCACTTGATAGGAAGACCGGCGATCATAGCAATATCCTGGAGCGTCACGGTCATCTCCCCAGTCCGAAGATGGAAACTGTGTGTCTCTGGCCTCCAACGATCAACAAGCGTGGTGATTGATGCAGCATTGAGGGGTGGCGTCGACCGGCTGACCAACTGAATGAAAGGGAGGAATCCTGTCTCCCTTACGTGTGGTGTGTACCGCTCATCATAGTGCATCCCCCCAAGGGTGACCCCATGAGACCAAATCTTCAGAGGTGCAAGCTCCTACAAACAATCAAATCAGAATATTACATATGGGACATGTGTGTTTGAAATAAACACATAATTTAAAATACCAACAACTTTGCTTATTACCTGCTCCTACACCGACATAAAGTACGACCGGTGTCGAGTGTCCCAGTGATCATCGAGAAGCCAAACCATCCTACAAAATTTCGAACAATCAACATACGGTAGCTTACTCCCTATGCTTTATTTAATATGCGAGCATTATTACATAAATATTCAACAATCGGTAAACACTAAAAGGAAAGTTGAATACTAATCTAAGATATACAATGAAAGGACATCAACAATCATCACAAATACCCACCATAAATACTAGGGTCCAACAATGATTACAAATCATCTACTAATCCTAATCACACAAGTCTATATCAATATTACAAATCTACACAAGGGTACCACCAAAACTTGAACAATCTAGGTTCCACAATGACTACAAATCCTAGATCACACCACACTATTTCTATTTATCATATACAAATTAAATCCAAGCAAATGAAGGGTTCCACTAAAACTTGGCTAAACGAGACAAATGTGAACGAATTTACAGATGAAAAGAAAGGGACCGGAAGAGAGTACCTTGTAGGATGAATGGTGAAGAATTCCACGGACAAATCGTCAGATCTGAAGATTTTTGGATAGGGGATTGAGAGGGGGAGAGGAGCCAGCCGCCGCCTGCGTGCTTCTGTAACTGCTGCTGGAAGAATGGGGTGGGTGGGGGAGCCTAGCGCGCGGCGACTGCATCTAAGCCATAGTGCAACGCCTACGGGCTAGGCGCCGCACATTACATGTGTGGCGCCTAGCTCTGAGGCGTTGCACTGCTCGGGGCGGGCCCTGGGGCTGCCACGCTGGATAGAGGTGCAACGCCTACGTGCTAGACGCTGCATCGTAGGGTGTGACTCCTCCGTGTCAGGTGCCACTCAAAAAGGTCAGCTGAGTGAAAAAATTTAAGAGCAGTTTATTTTGTGAAATGATTTCATTCTCGGGTCAATATTGTCAAATTTGCCACCAATACCGTAGCTCGGGCCATTGACTAAAGAACTGCCGATAAGAAGGTGAACGAGTAAGGCCAACTCCACTGCACGACCCCAAATCGTCCGGGGCTGTCTGTTTGAGGTAAAATGGACAAATGAGACATCCCAGTGCGCGACCTCATCCTAAAAAAGCGTCTGTTTCTAGTCTGCCTTGACCCATCCTCGGAGCAAAGTTGGTCTGGATTTGCGTCTGAAACGGACACGCCCGGACGTTTTCTGCGTGGTCCTCGTCCGCCCCTGTCCCTTTGCATGTGACCCCGGCCCACCTGTCATTGGAATCAGATGGGCCCGCCTGCCCACCCACCCGTCCTTCTCTCTGTCCCTTTTTCTCTCCCTCCCTCTCTCCTTTTGCAGCCAGCGGCAACCTCCACGCGGCCACGACGGGGCGATGGGCGGCGGGGCGCGGCTGCGGGCGTGGTGGTGGGCGACGGGCGGCGAGGCGTGCGCAAGCTTGGTGCCGCGAGGCGGGCGAGGCGAGGCAT
>NC_041389.1:247971671-247973894 GCF_002162155.2 Triticum dicoccoides
GGGCGCGGTGCGGCGCGACCGGGCAAACGGCGAGCGAGGCGCGAGGGCGGCTGCAGCGAGCACGGCGCGAGGCGAGGGCGAGCTGGCGGGCAGGCATGGGCGTCCTCGGCTGCTGCCACTGCACCGGCGTGGCGAGAGCACGAGCTCGCGGGCGGGCGAGGCACAGACATGGGTGGACGGCCGAGGCGGACACTTTGGGGTTAGTCGCCGCGGTGGACGCCTCCAACAAGAGCCGAACATGCATGTCCGTTTTAATACTCATTGCCACCTCAAACGGTTAAAACCGGACGTCCGTTTAGAGTTGTACGGTGGAGTTGGCCTAAAGCATGACACGTGTCGTGATGTGAGCCCGGGTTAGTACTATCTTAGAGGGGCAGTGATTAGAGTATACATATAATGCTTTGACACTGTTCCTCTACATGTGCTGCTCAGTCCTCGCCTCCAGCTGCTCGACACCTGGTACGCGTCACTTAAACAAGTCTGCTAATTTAGTCAAATCGAACCGCACAAACAGGAGTGCCCAGTGGCAGGACAATGGGATGGGATGCAGATGCAGAGTTTCTCCATAATTAAACATTTTATTTTGTTTTGGCCGGTGATGCCATCCTGCGCATGATCATCATAAAAGAAAAGTCAAACGCCCTTCCGTCGACTAGGATAAAGGGATAATCAACCATTCCTGGTTTGATGGCTCGCGCACATGATGCCATGCTGATCAAGAAAGCACGCACGGCCACTAGAAAAACATGTACGAATGCACCGGTGCAGGGGTCACTGGATAATGAGTCATTTTCTCAACTCGGAAATCGCCCGGCATCACCTCTGGACACGATACTAACGTCGCAGCAGCCGGCACCAGAACAACGCCGGCAGCCGGCAGGGCCTACGAGCCGGGGGCCATCGTCGATAGGAAAAGGCAGACCCGGCCGAAGCTACCGGCCGCGCGCAACGTGGGTACGGTCGTGTACGTGGCCGTCCTGAGTCCTCACCGGCCAGGGGAACGTCGTGATGGGTCAGGTGTCGTGCTCTGCTGCCGAGCCCACGTACGGAGGATGTCTCTTCACGACGGTGCGGACGCGTTCTAGTTTGTGCGCTGGGTCCATGAAATATGGACGACAGATTTTTAGAGCTACTCCAACAATGCCCCATAAGAACAGCTTCAACGCGCCGATTCAAAAAGGACGCACACTTTAATCTTTTTTATTCGTTTGGATCGGTCACCCGTTTGGCGTTCACTCGATTTTTAATTTAAGTCGACAGTGCGCTTAATGCACCGATCCATATTTGCTTGTGTGGCCGGCTTGCCGGCGGTTTTTCAATCAATATACATATATTTTGTATAGTTTCACAAGCAAACAAATATAGCATAGTTCCACAATCCAAATAAATATACCGTAATTTACAAGCCGAATAAAAATTAAACTGTCTAAAATACATTTAACAAAAAGAACATCTATTGATTGCCAATATGAGCCCACATATACTCAACCAAATCATCTTGTAGCTGAATGTGAGTTTTCCAATCACGCATTTGATGATGAAATTCGATGAACTGTGCTCAGGCACAACATTGTCACCCTGAAACTGAAATCCTTGATCGTAGATATATGTTCCGTGCGTCCAGCCTCTACGATCACATTGTGCATGATCACACAAGTAGTCATCACCTCCCACAACTTCTTGATGCTCTAAGTTTCAGCAGGATACCGAACGATGCCTCATCGAGATTGTAGAAAACCAAGGACACGCTCCGTATCCTCCTTGCACTCGAAATACTTATCGTATGCGACCACCCCTCTCGAATACAATTGAAAACATGCCTAGCCATGCGGAAACGCGCTGGATTGAAGAGCGGGTTGAGTGTCTCAAAGTAGTCCTTCCAAAGAAGGAAAAATAGCCGCTCTCTCGGTTGCGATTCAATATCGGAGTGTGCCCCAGGATCGAGCCCCAGAACGATGGCCGCTGCCTACTAAGGTGATCATGGACCAACACGGAAACCACCATCTCCTCATCGCGATGAGGAATCGTTGGAGTCACAGAGGAAATTGTGGAAAAAGAACCCGTCAACGGAGTCCATTTTTACCTTGGGGGCAAACTGTCGAACAACTTGCGGGCGTCATCGAAGAAGCTGACCGGCGAAGACACGTGCGCCTCCCCTGGACCAGGTAGCTGGCCTGGCAGCGTCGGGCGGGTGTGGCGGCGTTAGACGAAGGAGCTGGTCGG
>NC_041389.1:247974267-247979431 GCF_002162155.2 Triticum dicoccoides
TGGGAGGTGGCGATGTGTGGAGGAGGTGTGTGGGCGCGGTCTGCTGCAGGGGCACCGAAACTCGGCGGCGGCAGCGACGGGGTGGGGCGGGCGAGGGCTTTCCTGTCGATGGAGGTGGAAGAGAATGGCCAATGTGCCACCAACTGCCGGGCCAGGGGGAAGAGTCGGCGCGCGTCGCGCGCGTCCACTTCTTGTCCGAGTCATCGCAAAATATGACCAAATTTGGGCTAGGAATGGGTGGTCGGGCGGACGAAAAGCGGACTCGCGTCCGTTTGGGTCGGCGCGTTGGGTCGACTTTTCTGTCTGCGGCGACTGAAACGGATGCGCGCGGACAAAATGGGTCGGCGCGTTGAAGTTGCTCTAAAAAAATCTTTTTAATGCAATACAAACGCAAGCGCTCATATATACGCACAGACACTCATCCCTATAAACGCGCACACGCACACCCTATCCCTATGAGCACCTCTGAAAGACTGAGTCGACGTATCATCTTTGATATTTTATGAAGTCATCGTAGGCGCCTCATAATTGACGGAAACGTCTCCTCTGACTGAACACGCATCACCGAAAATTCTCGCGCTAAAGATAAATGTGAGCACCAGGATTTGAATCCTGATGGACCCGGAATACCACTTCCTCCTAACCATCCAAACACAGGTTGGTTCGCCCCCTAAAAAGCTTTTCGAGAGTAAATTTTACAGGAAATTTCCTTAGAGCTATTTTGTCGCATCCAATAAATTTCTTCTTGTAAAGTTTATTTTTTTATTTTTCATTAAACTTTTCTAGCACTCGCTCAAATGGGCCGCTCGTTGCCAAAGCTGATGTGTGGCTTCGGTGTGCTCCTGACGATTTTGACGTTTTTGTGTCAATAAGAGTGTAAGTGTTTAGTTTGCAAAAAAGAACGAAAACACCAATGCCCACACGTATGGGCGTTAGTCAACTCGCGCACACTCGTTGATCATCGTCGATTTCCTTTTGCACGAATCTTGACATGAAGCTGTTGATTTTGTGTGCCACGTAGGACAAGTCGAATGTGTGGCGTGTAAGAGAGTTCGCCCGCATGCCGTTTTCGTTCCGAAGTCAGCGGTTGCGAGTCCGGGCGTGCGGTGGAACTGCCATCGCGCCCGCACGCCACGCCCGTCTTCGCTTGCCGTCTCCCACGTCTCGCCACTTCGCTCTCCACTCGCGGTTTAGTTTACTCCCCTCCCCATTCATTACTCCCCAACCCACCCATTCACACCAGTTGCAGTCGATTGCAAGGAGAAACCGAGAGGAGAAGGCGACAGCGGCGGCGGCGAAAGAGTCGACCGCACTCGCGGCCGTTGGTGGGGCTCCCGGACCGGAGTGTCGTCGCCGGAGAGCCGCAGGTTGAAGATAAGGCTCCCTCCCGTGCTCACATTTCCTGCCTGCGATTTTGCGCCCCCCCTCCCTTTTTGGTCAATTTCTGATCGAGTTTCGTCGAGATTCCGGCCGATTCGCGGTGCTCCGGCATCCCCGTCGGTGGTGGAGTCAGGTGCTTGCCATCTAGGGCGGCATAGCGCAGTTTTGTCGCCGCCGCGGCGGTAGTCATGCCGATGTGGGCCAAATCCATCCCCGTCCCCGTCCGCGGCCTAATCCGTTGTTTGCCTTGCGATTGAGTGGGCGATTTTTCCAGATGTTAGTTATGATTTTCCTCGGAATGCTATGGCCATCAGTGTAGTGAGTATTTTGTTTGTTAAATTTCAAGGTATGATAGTTGCGAATGAACCCCAGATCTAGGTAGTTGCATTTCAAAGTGTAGGATAATGGCAGCCATGGCATTTTCAACAACTGTCATCACTGATGGCAACTAATTTCCTGATGAACTGTGTCAATTGCCACGAATATGCTTTTGTCATGTGGCAACTAGTTTTGTGAACACACTATGTTGTTGCCATGCCACTATCATCACTGATGGCGACTAATTTCATGATCAAGTGTGTCAGTTGCCACGAATATGCTTTACATGTGGCAACGAATATTTGTGAGCACGCTATGTCTGTTGCCATGACACTATCATCACTGATGGCGACTAATTTCCTGAGCAATCGTGTCAGTTTTGCCACTAACATGCTTTCCATGTGGTAACTAATTTTTGTGAGCACACTGTGTCTATTGCCATGCCATATCCAGCACTCAGTTTGCGTTTGCCATGCTGGCTTGTGATACCTGAATGTTTCTTGACTGCATTACATGGCAACTCATTTTTATGTGAGGTCAGGGTGTGAGTTGCCACATTACATGTAGTGTAGTGGAAGTTGTCTGCCTTTTCTTCAAATGCCTTGTGTTTGACACGACAACTCTGAACATAGCACATTTGCTGCTTGTGAATACATGGCAACTCATTTTTTATGTGATGCGAGGGTGTGAGTGGCCTTATTACATGCTGTGCAGTGGAAGTTGTGTGCCCTTATTTGTAGTGCCTTGTGTTTAACATGGCAACTCGATCCTAGAAGATGTGTTCTGTACATTTTTTATGAAGCCAATGTATTAATTGCCACATTTCATGTTGGACAATCCCAGGGGGGTGGGTGTTCATATGCTCTGCCTCATTTGCCACTTTAATTGGAGCCAACATGGCAAGTAGATTGTGCTAGCTGGCAATTGCTTCCTTGAAAACACATACACGTCCAGTTGCCATGTTTCTGCAATTGCTCTTCCATTTGACTAGTTTTCTACCTTTTTGTGCATGTTCAGCACATGGCAATTACTACCCTCTTCAGATGCTTAAACTTTGGGGCAACCATGGAGTTTTCATTTTTGTTCATCGATGATATCTAGTGAATATTTTACTTTATGCATTTCTTTCCGTATCCGTCGGATGTGTTTTCATTTCACCCTAACGTGTGTTTTGTTCTTATTATAGCACAATGGCTCGTGGCGACCATCAAGATGATGATGACTTCATGGATGCACCGCAACAGAATCGCACGACTGGTCGGGCAAAAGATGGCGAAGAGGTAACTTTCCACCCCCATATGTTTTCAATGTCACATTGTGTTTTCAATCTTCGGTTAGAACTAAATTTTTCATGACATTGAACATGGCAACAAATGATCCTTTTTCTGACATGCAGAAGAAGAAACGCCATCGCAATAGGGCTTCGCAAGAATGCCTGACCATTTTGAATGAAGGATTTACTGATGAGCAGAAGGGAGCTGTCGGTGCCATGGGGATGCAGGCTCTGATGCATGTTCGCTGCAAGAACCTAGTGAACCTTATATGCGACTCGGTCGGTGAGATTTATGATCCTGCCTCTAGAGAATTTGTGATTCCGGGACGGGGAAGACTGCCTTTGGATGAGGATTCGGTGTTCTGCACTTTGGGTGTGCCCCGTGGAGAAATCAAAGTCCGTATGAGGTGAACAATAAGATTGAGGAAGCCTTGTTCCCCCGTTTGTTTCCTAGGATGTCAACCATGCCGAATACGACTGCGCTGGCAACTTCGCTAGAGGGCATGACAACCCATGGCGGGGTATTTAAGATGAAGCTGCTCATGTACTTGATCTCAGCTGTCTTTGCGCCTACCACGTCTCTTCGCCCAAGCAACAAGTGCTTCCCAATCCTGGTGAATGCTCTTTCTCAACTTCTTTGTTCCCTTCAATTTTTTTTTGATTTTGATGTCATCTGGAAGCTAGTCACCGGCAGTTTTTTATGCTTTCATTTGAATGCTGATGCGGCAACTTTTGTTGTCCTGAAATTTTGTGTTGTGCAGGCAAAGCTGAAAGACGTGAAGAAAATGAATTGGTGTAAATTCATCGCTGACTTCCTGCATGATGCATTCTTAACCAAGATGTACCAGAATGGTTGTCGCTTGCACCTAATGGTATTTCCCCCCACTCTTTTGCAAATACTCTTATCACGGTTCAATGATTTTTCCTAAATCAACATCACAGCAGTTGATAAGTGTGAACCGTACAAGATCGTGCATGGCAACCATACAAGATCGTGCACGGCAACCCTTTTGTTTCATTTTTATGTGAATCCTTTCACATGCGAAAGTGACCTTTTTTTTAATCCATGGCAACTGTAGTTGCTGCCTGCAAGGCAATAGCATTTTTCAACAACACAATAAATTGTTCATTTCATACATTCAATCTTTTTTTATACAATCTGTATGGCAACCATGATGCTGAGGTCGTGGCAGCTACCAGCATAACAACATGGCAAATAACATAGATAGATGGCAAATATTTTTCTTCATTCTCTTCAACTTGATGACTCAAGATGGCAACCATCATGCTTACTTTTCACCATAGCATGATTGCAACTGACATAGCTTCCTTTTTTATTGTGTATACCAGCATTTTTCAACAACACAAAAAATGTTTCATTTCATACATTCATTATCTTATACAATCTGCATGGCAACTACCAGTATAACAAGATGGCAACTGCCAACACAAGCATGATGGCAACTAACATAGATAGATGCAAATCCTTTATCTTCATTCTCTTCAACTTGATGACTGAAGAAAACTACATAAGCTTCTTTTTTTCACTATAGCATGCTTGAAACTGACATAGGTTCCTTTTTTGTTGTGTATACCAGCTCATGTATGCCGATGCTCTTGATTTGTCCACTGTTGACTTTACCGGGATAGGAGGCCCTCCACCTGCACATAAGTTTGTTGTCTGTGCATGGACGGACGCTGCTGTCAAGGTTGTGCTTGCCGTAGACAGGATAACCGATACGAAATATGGAAAACTGCAGGTTAGTTCTGCCTTCTTTCTTGCACGACATTCTTCAATTTCGGATGTTGCATAACATGTGAAAAATCCCCGTACGGCTATCATGTATGGCTAACAAGAGATAAATACCTTTGGCAGCCATGATTGTCTGCACATGGCAACCATGTCTGACCCCATATGGCAACTCCGCCATCCGTGTCGTAAGTCCTTTTTTATTTCCTCTTTTTTGCAATACATGAATTGTTAGTCACTACACCTTATTTCTCTCTCACATCTTAGTGTTTTTGCTGGTTTCCATCTGATGCCAAGAATGCTATAGACTACAATGTGTTTGGTGGGCCACAAAACTTTGGCAAGTGGATGGATGTGCATTCAACTCCATCTTGTCCTACTAAGGTAATCAAGGACGTTCATTTTGTTTTTTGAAATTGTGTTTTCTCTTTGCATTATATATA
>NC_041389.1:247979990-248015731 GCF_002162155.2 Triticum dicoccoides
TTTGGTTTTTTTTTTGTTCTTACACACGTGACACTAATATCTTTGGTTTTTGCTACTTTTTCGTTTTTTTGCTTAGGGGAAGGCACTTGTTGAGCATCTAGTTGAGCAGTTTGCCTCTGGCATGACCAGCTTGCTCGGGAAGTTGGTTGAGGGTTGGACGACACTTAATGGCTCCGACAGCGATGCAGTTGCGAGGCAGTTCACATCATTCGTTGAAGAACGGACACATCGACCAACTGGTTGCCGTGGCCGGTACAACTACAACAGCTCACAGGAGCTTCCCGACACGCAAGATGATCTAGATGGAGACGCCGGTCTCGACAAGGACGATGACGATGACATGGAGAATGTGTAACATGCAACCGACAATGATGAACATGGTGAAGTTCGTGCAAGTGGTGCGAAGGGTAAGGCTGCACTAGATGTCCCTCCAGCAGAGGAAGCAGTTGAACAAACAGGTGCGGGAGACACGAGGGTGTCACCGTCAAAGAGGGGCAGAGGTCCAGAGGATGTTGGGCAAGGCTCTATTGGCAAGAGGTCTAGGACCGATCCCGTAGCTGCTAGGAGGAGATTCGACATCTATTTAGTGTTTTGTTTGTCTCTCCTTTTCAACAGTCCGGCCCTCTTTTCATTGTTTTGCTAAGTGTGGCATGATTTTTGTGTCTCACACTTGGTATCCTTTTTTGCCATCTTTTCTACATGCAGCGAGGCGACAACTGGTAGACGAGCAGCTAAAAAGAAACAAGCACCAACTCCAACCCGTGCTTCTGCTCGATTGAACAAGTGAGCCCCCACTGTTGGTGACACCACTTCCACTAGGTCGTCTCCTCGTACGACGACGTCAAACACCGATGATCCTGTCGTGTTGGAAGACTTGAGGAAGACAAGCAAGAAGTAGGTTCTCCCTGTTTTTGTATTTGTCATAGTGCTATTCTTTTGTTTGATTCATTCTAGATCATACACAACTTTTTCAGTTGATAAATTTATGCGGCAACTACCCGTCTACTTTTCGTTGCAGCTGTTCAGTTTGCCATATGGGCTAGTGCCATCAGTACCACATGGCAACTTCTTTTTTTTCTCATGATTTATTTTTTTGTTGCATGGCAACTCCTGTTTGTACTCCATGGCAATTGCTAACTAGGTCACATGGAAATTCTTACCCCACTCATATGGCAACTAGCAGCTCTCCAGTGGCTTCCACCCCCCAACATTTTGTCTTGTGTGCTCATCCATACCTTGTTCTCAAATGGCAGCTCTGGCACATCACACATTTTTCCATTTTTTAATATGACTACCATGGCAACTATTTTTGTTCAAATTTTCATACTCTTCATGCGCTTTCTTGCAGGGTGAAGAAGACTACTACACGTGTGACCAAGCAGAATCGTAGAGATCCACTCGAACGCATTCATTCAAAGCTATCGACAAGTGGCAACTCAGATGTTCATGAGGCGCCAGTCGAGAAAACTGCTGTTGCACTATCCATTGTTCCCACCAGCTCTGATGCAAGTGGTCGACCATCTCCGCCGGTTGCACATGTGCATGCTACAATAATAGGCATCCGTACATCTAGGAGTGATGAGTCAGTATCTGCCAGGACTACTGAGATATTGCCCACTCTGCTGGCAATGAGGGATGCTGTTGTGACCCCTGCCACCCGATCAGCAAGTGTTGAAGTGGATGCTCCCGATATCAACCTAGGCAAGGAAGATTCCCGCTCATCTGATACGGATTCCAAGCGCGTGGCTGCTAGTACTTATGCATCCACAAAAGAAGGGGATGCGGTGACAATTCAGAATGAGATGCCATCCACATGTGAGACTCATGGCACAACAGCTCCAGCTTCTGGTGGCCCAGAGGTTGCTACGGTGACCGTTGCGCGAGCTGGTCTTCCACCTAGGCGTCGTAGCCCCCGCAAGCAACCTACAGACATACCCAATGCACCAGATGTAGCCAGGAGCATCAGAGATGACTCTGGTTATGTGCCTGCTTCCACACTGTTCCCACCACCTGCCAAAAGCAATGTTATGGAGAAAACGGAAGTCCAGGGTACAACCGAGGCACGCAGCATGCCGCGCACGACTGACAAGGTGAACGTGTGGAGCAGACTGTGTATCTCACCATCGTGGAGAACCCCAGCTTAAATCGACGCACTTCTAAGCTACCAGTCAACATTGGTGTTCCGTACAGCCCAAACAAGAAGATTGGCAAGAAAGGTGTGGATGATACCGCTGGCAGCACGCCCTGCCCTACTAATAAGGCTGATGATATTGCAGCAGATGAGGCAGAAATGTTTGTTAATCTGTCACCCCTGGATTCTGCCGGACATCTTGTTCGCGGTCCGGCTGGTAGGGAGGAGAGGCACCCAATGGCTTTCACCCCACCGAGTTGTAGCCTTGGCATCGATCGCAGTCAAGATGAACTAGTGGCGCAAGATCATATGCCAGTTGCCTTTGCTTCCCCGACAGGCATGGCCCCAATGATGGTGCAGCCAATGGCTGAGGGCAGGAAGGCTGTGAAGTTTGCGGAGCCGATAGTTCAAGGTACTTTTTTTGCGTGTTTATCATTTTGGTTTCTACATTTTTTTTAGTCTGAAGTTTGTCACAAGCTTTTTTTTGTTTGTCACTGGTGATGGCAAATCTAATCTGATGCACATGGCAGCTGGAGTTGCTGCAACACGGCACCTGCAGTTTGTTGCCATGTTGCAATTCCATTTGCCAAGCACATGGCAACTGGAGTTGTTGCAACATGGCAACTTCAGTTCAATGTACTTGGAAATTGTAGTTGTTGCCACATGGCAACTGTAGTTGTTGCCACATGGCCAAGGTAGTCAGAATCCCGATTCGACTGCTAGAATCCTACGACTTCACGACCCTACAGAAGCATGTTGATCCAAATCCCACTATGAATCCGGATCAGGTAGAATCCATGTTGGGTCGTGATCCAAATCATAGAATCCTGTACAAAATTGTACAATCCCGACTATGCTATGGACTATATCCGATTCTACTAACTTACCTAAGCCGTTTGTTTAGTTGTAGCAAAATAGTATGCCATCATCCAAACCCCTTTTCATATACCTCATGGACCTTTATTCCCCTCCCAAGTCCAAATGCTCAGCCGTAGACACCTTTGATCTAGCTCTCAGAAACCCAAGATCGAAATTGAGGATCAGGTTGGTCGACATATGGAATTGGCGTGAAAAGGAGGATGCTTCAAAATTGATCGGAGAAGGAGATCAAGACCCTTCAAGGTTTAGCACTGTACGTCAGATAGACAAGTGATCGACTATTCCCGCACTCTAAAAAGAACATAAGTATATTTTGTGCATTGAAGGTTTAAATGTTCTACATATTTCCCTCTGATATATGTTCCATACATGCAAGCTAGATGGTAGGTTAGCCATAAAAAGAAGTGGAATACAACTAGCATTGATGTGTACGTTCTTTGCTCCATATTCTGTGTCAAAACTCTCTAGAACCCATATAAATATCTTGTGTGCATACGAAATATCTTATTTGAGTAAATCAAGTAGAATCCTCGATTCCACGACTCGATCTTACGACTCGATTCTATCCGAGGAAAACCGATCCGACTTCGAATCCCGACTCAGACTACCTTGCACATGGCAACCGTAATTGTTGCCACATGGCGAGTTGTCTCTACATGGCAACTACAGTGCACTACACAAGGCAACTGGAGTTGTCTCTACATGGCAACTCACTATTTTTTGCACCTACATTTCATATTCTGCATCCTTTTTTCACAATAACTTGTTTGTTTCCAAGTATCATAACCCACTGTTTCGATCCTTGCAGCCACCCCTGATGAGATTTCGGCGTCACTTGATTCCGCTTACCGCAGGATTGAGGATGAAGCATTGAATAGGAGGTCCTCACAGGGTCAGGGGCGATCAATTTCTAATGTGCCTGCTGAGTCGATATCCGAAGATACCATTAGAAGTGCCACCCCTAGATCTGTGAGGCAGCATAGGGTAGTTCACGCACCTCCCGCGGATGACTATGAGACCGAAGTCAAGGCCACAAAGGAGCAGAACCAGCTGTATGATATTGTCAAGCATTTTGGAAACACGAGGTCCAGCAGCAAGCACATGAAGGAGCTGAAAGCGTAACGTCCACACCACATAACCCCTCACTTGCTTTTCTCTTATTATTTTTCCTTTGCTATTCCAGCCATGCTTTGTTTATGTTTTATTTTTTATTTTAATTAGTAGACATGATTCTTTCATGTTATATCATTTTCATACAGCTCATGTTTGGACAGAACCAAAGTCATACAATGTGATGCGACGTACGTCGACCTGGGTGATCTTGCCGAGTCTATGAGGCCACTTGGCAAAATGTCGAAGAATGTAGTTGCGTGTGGGATTGACTTCATCAACAGGCATATGGATATGTGTCCCGACAAAACGATCATGCAGTACAGTGTGACCTGCAAAATATGGGACGGTGACTTCAACCATAAAATCCCGAGGAAGAATTTTGCCCAACATGGTGATTTCAAGCTCACACTGAAGAAATGTGTGAGTGTTCCTTCTTGTTTTGCACATCGTTTTTCCCATGCTATGTTTTGTTAGTAGCTATGCTTCACACTTTGGGTTGCATACTGTTTTGTGACAGATGTTTCATGTGGCAATAGCTGCCATGCAAACTAAGTTTGACTGTTTTTTAATGCAAATCATGTGGCAACTTGAATTAAAATATTGGGCAACTTTGTTCATACATGGATGGAAACTTTTTTTAATTACACATGGCAAAAAAACATTCTCTGTGGGAGTATTTTTTGGTCATTTGCTGCTTTGCCATTCAAGTACCTCTTATTGCATACGGCAATATCTTTGCATGATCATTTTTCCAACTATATCATTGTTGTTTTTGATGTGAAATCTACTTTTTCTTTTCCTGTTATTTTACTTGCAGGTACTGTTTCCCATGTTCGAGGAGCTTGCACCACATGACCCACATGACAAGTGTGGTCACCACTACACGATTTGCCTTGACCTGGAGAACCAACAATTTGAGGTGCTCGATTCAATGCGTTCAGAAGCTGATACAGACCTTACTACACATGCTGAATTCTTCATCAACAACCTCAAAGAGACATGGACCCATCACTACGAAAACTCAAGGGTCCAGATCAATCATTTTCCAATCGAGTATGTCGCGACTACGAAGCAAGGAAATCGGTAATTACTAACTTTTTTCATGTGTCCTCCACACCAATCCTAAACCCTTTTTTCTCATGTGCATCAAAGTTTATGATTTTTTCTGTTCTACCAAGTTGACCTGATTCTTTTTCTTTTATAGGCATGACTGTGGGTTTCACATGTTGGAATACCTTGCTAAGTGGGAAGGCTGATGAGTCCCTGTCGTCACAGCTGCAATGGTCATTGAGCTGCGCAAAATATACACATGGAACTGGTTGATGACTGAAGATTTCAACATGCTCCCAACGCACGAGAGTTCATAGAGGAAGCTGTCAAAAAGCCAACAAGAAGTACAAGTGATCATGTGGTGCTCCATACACGCATGCCTACCTTACATTCTGTGGCTGATGAATGTAAGGTATCAACTTGTTCTTTTAAAACTATGTTTGTGTACTATGTTATGACCGCAACCCTTCCGTATTCTAGCATATAGTGGTGGCGTGTGAGTGACATTGAACATATTTGTAATATATGTGTGGATGTGAACCTACTTAGGTTTGACAGCAGCTATGTTTATGTTTCAGTACTACTTATGTGTCGTGGTTGGTAGTACCGGTTGGGTGTTTGAATGTGTCTATGATGCCTGAAAACATGGCAAATATAGTTGATCAAACACGTTAAGTAATCATTCTATTTTTTGATTTTTTGGCCACTGCATGATATATGACATGGCAACTGCATGATATTTGACATGGCAACTGGATAACATATAACATGGCAAACACAGTTTATCTAACATGGCAAATGCAGTTCATAAAACATGGCAACTATAGTTTTCTGTCACATGTCAACTAGATTCCACATGGCAACTGCATTTTGATTACACATGGCAACTGTAGGTAATTTCACATGGCAACTACGATTTTTTCATGCTTATAATGTACCCAGTTGCCATTTTTCAATAGATCAACATGTCAAAAAAAACGGAAACAAAATGCATGGTATGAAAATGAAAAATATGCACGATGGCAGATTCAGTAAAAATCACATGGCAGATTCGATAGAAGCTGCATGGCAGATTTAGCAGCACATGCGTGGCATACATGCCATTTCTTTCAAATCATGTTGTCCACCAACAGTCATTGTCGAATTTTTAAAATCCTGCACCTTTCAAAAAATGTCACCAGCACATAAGTTACAATCTTCCACAATTGCTTTTATGGATTGCCCGCCCCTTACTTTGTTTTCTTGTGTTTTGCTTGAATTTCCAACCCTGATTTGTATCTTATCTCTTTTGGATGCCCTTTTGTGATGGAACGGGGTGGGTTCCTGACCTGGGTTTGCGTGCTTGCTGTTCCAGACCCTACCTCCGAATTTTTAGATGACGGATCCATGGACGAAGGCACACTTGAGGTGCGGGGCAACCTGTGTAAGGCTTCTTCAGCCTTCCTCTTTTTGATCTCATCAAGCTCTCTTTTCAGGGCTTTCCTGTGTTTTTCTGCCACCCTCACTATCACATCGCTCTTGTATGCTTAATCTATTAGTTTAGCATAGTTCTTGGTCAACACAACATGCCTCACGGCTTCCATGGTTGCCTCCGGTCTCTCGTCATGCACAGCCAACATTGCATTTGATGTTTGTGACCCCAACGCATCGTTAGTGTCCCAAGTCCATCGCCGCCTTATGAAATGGCGGGGCAATCGCGTGACCGCGTGCATGTCCATTACTTTCGTATGTGATAGCACACAATCCCATCGCATTCGAATTTGCAGCATTGGCAGTAGTATTGGTCTTCACTTATTGTTGCCTTCACATAGTAGTTCCTTCCCTTGTCCGGGTCTTCAGGTTCCGAATCCGACATGCCCAATAGTGAACACACCTTGAACGTATGTTCGTCCACCTGGTAAGCCGTGTACATGCTGGCATGCTTTATCTCTTCCTGGAATCTGCATGTTTTTGTGCTTTTGTTAAACTCTTATACGGTGTTTTTGTAGCACCTTATGTTGAGGTTGGTCGTAACATAGCAACACGTATATCTAAAACCAATGATGGCATGGAAATCATGTTCTTTTTCCTACATCTGTTCTTGTGTTTTTTGTTTCCATATGGCAATTGCACGATATTTTTCACATGGCAAAATGCATAACATTTTGAATTGGCAAATGAATTTCATTTAACATGGCAAATGTAGTTTATAAAACATGGCAAACGAAGTTTTGGGCCACATGTCAACTACATATCATTTTCACATGGCAACTACAGTTCAATCCACATGGCAACTACAGTTCAACCCACATGGCAGCTATAGTTCAATCCACATGGCAACTACAGATCAACCCACATGGCAACTATAGATCATGCTTACACTGTATTCAATGGCTATTTTCAACAAATCAGCAAGTCAAAAAAGATGGCAACTGCATTGCATTCTATATGGCACCTACTATCTTCATGCTTTGTGCAAATAAGAGGGTAGCATAATTGACTTACTTGTTAAAAATCTTGTTGGTATATATCTTGCTCATCTGCCTCTCCATTGGCAAATATGTTAGCAATTTAGGCTGCTTGAGTGTGATGTTTGCTTCTTGCTGTAGCTCAGATCCCAGTATTTTCTGTTGCAAAGCTGTGTATTGCTTGGCAAACTGCAGCAATGAGTTGCCAGGGCTCACGTACCGCTTCAAAACCGTGTTGAACCCCTCGCTGCGCTGTGTAGTCTGGAGAAATGGAAAGAAGCACTGCATGAAGTAGGCCGGCACCCAGTACATTCGCTTCTCCCACAGGCCAGTAAGCGTCTCGTTGTCTTGCACTTGGTATGTTTCAATCATAGCCATCCAACTTCGTTCAAACTCCTCCACCGTCAGGTTGTGGTCCATGCATAACTCGAATGCCTTGTGCACCTCTGGATGGTCAACAAAAAATGGTCCTAGCGTCTCCTCGACATTTTTAATAATATGTCGCATGCAG
The DNA here is from genome assembly GCF_002162155.2 of Triticum dicoccoides. NCBI lineage: Eukaryota > Viridiplantae > Streptophyta > Magnoliopsida > Poales > Poaceae > Triticum > Triticum dicoccoides. The sequence goes on from NC_041389.1 coordinate 247,988,122, forward strand.
TGCCTGTGCACTACCAACGGAAAGACCTTCCCTATGCATGCACGCATGCTAAAATCCTGGTATGTTATTATGTTCATCGGAGAAAGTCCATCCATGCACTCCAAGAAGGTTTTGAACAGCCAAGTGTAACCATCCGTATCTCCATTCCGAACGAGTCCGCAACCGAACTGCAATGACTGATTGTGGTTATTTATTCCTATGAATGGAGCGTAGGGCATCTTGTACATATTAGTGAGATATGGCGCGTCGAATGATATGCAATCACGGAAATGTTTGTAGGCCCTTCTTGCAGCAACATCCACCCAATACATATTTCTGACACGGTCCTCATCGTCCAATGTTATCTTGTAGAAGAAATCAGCATCTGCTTTTGCTTTCTCTTCAAAGTAGGCTATCGTGGCTTCTATGTGAGCCAACCTGCTCTCTCTACGGTGCTTTGCCTTTAGGTTTGTGATGTCTGATGGTATGTAGGGCATGCTACTCTGCCTACCATCTCCGCTGTGGATCAGGGACAGCATTTTGACCATTCTTGACGGACCAACATTACAATCATGTAGCAACTTTATGAATTTCTTCTCGAGGGGGATGAATCCTCTGTGGGCGCTCAGAAATTTTACCAAATCAAACTTCTTTATGAGTTTGTGGTTGTGTTCGTCTAAATAGTCGGTGACCACCCACTGTGCTCCATCTGCGTTTAGCTTGCACCGGACAGGGCATTCTGTCTTGACAATGATACCTCTCTTTCGTTCCGGCACAACAGAGGCAACACCTTTCCCCTTCTTGTTCCTTTGTGCCTTGTAGCACCTTGTCTCACCTTTGCTGTACTCGTTAGTTTTTTTAATTTTCCTATGGTATTCGGTGTTCACCGCAAACCCATGGAACATTGCATATGTTTGGTAGAATTCCTTGGCATCTGCAAACAAATCAAATCTCTGCCCAACATATGGTGGCTGAGGTACCATGATTTCTGATTGCCCATCTTCTTCATCCCCTTGTGCTTCATCATTTACTTCAGTATTGGCGGCTGTTTCATCTGCTTGAGTGTTGCTTGTGCTGGTGTGCAAAGGTGTGCTTGTCGGCATTGCTGGAATGGTTGCCATTTCCAACACTGATTCTGCATTGTTTGTGGCAGGATTGTTGACTGGCTAGTGGAACGCTTCTTCCGTGTGCTCAGAGGTTCCCGCAGTAGATGTCCCCGTGCCGCTGTTGATTGTAGTCGAAGGCCCTGCAAAAAAAGGTACGTGTGTAAGCATTGCTTGAATGGCAGGTTTATTGTAACGGAATATAACAACTGCATCTGATTTGGCAAAATATCATTCATACAGCAACCCATGACATTTGCATCTGGCCATGCATGGCAACTTCAGTTTTTGAGCCATGGCAGCTACCGTTCAACAACCATGGCAGCTACTATTGCCAATGCATGGCAACCAACATCCTTTATCATCAAAACATGCATTCTAGGTGCACATGTACACTTGGCAGCATTTTTGTTGTTTTCCATCACCACCGTGACAAGTTCATTTCCCCCCATGCTTTTCCACAAAAGCAAATGCACTATTGTTTTGCTAGTTCACATACTTTTTACCTTGTTGTGCCGCATGTGCTAACCGCATCTAGTTTGTCATTCCAACTTGATGTGCTCTATCTGCAATAGCATTGGACTGCAACTGTGAAGCTTGCCATGAGATGTTTGCCGGTGTGGTTCCACCATAACAACCTGTGATCATTTAGCAGTTGGTCAATGCATGGCAATTGCAGTTTGTACAACATGGCACATGTAGTAGTTCAACCATGCCACACAGATTTTTGTTCACACTTGTCATCCATAGTTGTTTAGACACATGAATCACATTTGATTAGGTATGGCAACTACAATTGATTTGACATGGCAACTGCATCTGTACAGGCATGGCACTGCATTTGTCCAGCCATGGCAAATGTAGTTGTGCATGCATGGCAACCCAGGAATAGCACTGCATGTGTCCAAGGCATGGCAAATGCAGTTGTGCATGCATGGTAACTGCACCTGTCCAATCATGGCAAATGCAGTTGTCCAGGCATGGCAACTGCATTTGTCCTATGTTCATTCTCCTGAATCACTGTCCACAAACTCACTTCATTCGTCTCACCTGTGTACGACGTTGATGGCAGGTACATGGTTATCACCTGTTGCCATGCGCTACATGAAGGCCCTACATTTTTCCATATAACTCGTAAGCCTTTGCCATCCTTGCAAGTTTAATTTCATGTCGACACCAGTATGTTTCTTTTTCGTACGCGTTACCTTGATTTGCTACATTGGCTACTTGCAGTTGGTCGCTCGTACATCTGTCAGCGTTTGCGCCATGTGCTTGCACTTGCCATGGTATCCCCGTGTGTGTGGTTGGGTCATAAGAACCTGCGAAAAATGACATTGTAGGACATAAGTAGAATGCCATCTTCCTCGTCACAAATGTGGCAACTGCCCCTTTTTTGATGGTGCATCGTACCGAAACGGCCCTGCGGAAATGAGTTGATTGTACTCTGATGCATCCCAAGGGGGCGTTTCTGGCCTTTGAGAAAACCGAGGATCAGTGTCGTCTTCATGATTCATTTTTCCTCTTTTTTTCTACCACTTTGTTTTCAGTCACTACATGAACAAGAACGCATCAATATCCGCAAAATGCATTCTTTCTGTTTACACATACAAGAAAACATGGCAATCTTATCACATTTCTTGCATAGACAACCAACACATCATGGCAATTAGGACATGTACTTTCATTCTCTTTTCTAAAATCTGGATGCCAACTATCATTTCAAACCGACGGCAACAACAAACATAATATGATGGCAACTAACAACACTATATGGTGGCAGCTGACGGCAAAGATAGGTGGCAACTAACATCAGAAACATGTGGCAATTATTTTCCTCCCTCTCTATGCACCACCCAAATCCCTCCTTTTCTTTCCCCCTGATTTTAGTGATTCTTACACAATCTTATGCATCAACTACTTGCACCAACCCAACCCACATGCTTAGCTCAACTCTAGGATAGAATATGGCAGATCTGGTGTACTTTGGTGGGAAAATTAGAATACACACAAATCCGCGGTGTGTTTGTCATGACAGCGTGGATCTAGTCGCCATGTTTGTGGGCAATCTGCAATTTCACTTTTCTGGACAAAAGAAGGACGAGAAACAGGAGGAGATCGGAGATCGACCTGTTAGCTCGTCGTCGTGGGGGTGGGGGTGGCGGTGGGGGTGGGGGTGGGGAGGCTCTAGAGATCTGGTCTAGTCGCCATGGCAACCAGAGAAGGAAGACGATGGAGGTAGGGGATAGAGAGGTAGGAGACGACGGCAGCAAGGCGGAATGGGGTTGGAAGGCAGGCCGAGACGACGGGCGTGTTAGCTCGTGTGGGCAGCACGCTCGATCGCCCGGACGTGTGGGCGATTGTGCCACACACCGGACATGCGAGCTGTGGCTGGGTGCGCCCGGACGCCATCGTGCATGCGGGATCGTCTCCATGCCACACAGGGCGTGCGGCACAACCCCACTAGATGCCACACGTGTGGCACTTATCGGCGTCCAAAAAGAAAAGCCTAGGGCTCGTGAGTCAGTTGTTACACGGTAACGGCTTCACGAGGGCGGCAGGGTGGCGTGGGATCAGTAGCGACACAAGAGTGGGAACGCGGTGCGGCAGTGACACGAGGGCGACGAGGCAGCATGGGGGGCGGTGGCACAACAAGGATGGCATGGAGGCGGCCGTCTGACAGGGTGGCGGAGAGCGTGATGAAGTTTCGTGTGATTTCTAACGCACCAAAACTTTAGGCGGCGCTGGGGAGAGCGTGATGAAGTTTCATGCGATTTCTAACGCACCAAAACTTTAGGAGAAGGTCACCAGATAGAAGCTACAGCCGGATTTATGGAATTTGTTGAAGACGTTTTCTTGCCCATACTTCTCCTAAACGATATTCTTTTGCAGATAAGAGAAATCCGTTGGAGTTGCTCTCAGCGTGTTAAGTTTGTGGGGTGGATATATAAAGCCACTTCTGGCACACCTCCTTCAGAATTTGTTATTTTTTTAAAACAGCGGCTCAAGAAGAGACCGACTTAGAATTAACAAAGCCATCAACCGGTCAGGCTAGGGCAATAATATAGAAGTCCCCGCATCGTCCCCTACTAGGGCGACTCGGGCGGAGATTTCATCTGCGCCGCCGGGCTATCTCCCCCACGTCCTCTCCTTCGTCGCTGCTGGAGGAAGACGCTTGGCGAAGCCCCGGCTGGCCGGCGGCGGCGGCGGAGGACCACTTACCTCCCGTGTCCAGATCGGGTGAGGCACGTCACCCATCGATGCCGGGGAGCTTCTCCCAGATCTGGGTCGCGGTGACTCGCCTCCAGTGACGATGCAAGGCGATGGCATGGTGGTGGGCGGAGGTGGCGGAGCTGCTGGCGACGTGGGAGTCCGGGTGGTATGGGCTACTGGGCGCATCCGCATGGTCACGGCGGCCATGGTTGCGGTGGCCGGCGGCTTGTCGATCTAGCGGCGGTGGAACATGGCCGGTGGCGACGACGACGTTCGGCCTGGATCCCGGGGCAGCGGCCCTGGAGTGGCGGCAGGTGAAGCTCGGGCTGCTCGCGGCAGCATAGCTTGGTGATGTCCCTGTCCAAAGCGAATCTGCACCAGCGATCTGGTGGCTTGGTCTCCGGATTGATTCGGATCAGAGACGGTGATGAGCGTGCGGGATCCCTCTTGACGACTCTCATGGTTTGGAGAGGTGGGGTGGCAGCCCTCCTCCCAGGCTCCAGTTGTGGTAGCCACAGGAAATGGCCGGTGTTCCAAGGGCTCCCACGGTGGCAGTGTTGTTGCGGATGGTCGCCGGATCTAGGCGGCTAGATTTGGGGCTTTGAAGGCGGCCGAGACAGTCCATGGGTTGTTGGCTGGATTACTTGGGATAGATCCGGGTGAAAACCTAGTCTTCGGCCGGTGGCCGGAACCGGTGATGGCTATGCCCTTGCATCATTTCCTTCTTGAAGGCATCATCAAGATGAAGCTCCCAGCTCCTCCCGATACCTCTGGGGGAAACCCTTGATCATTTGATCGGGTGATGGCGGCGCTCTCGTGTCATTCCCTCCTTGGGGGCGTCATTCTTGGAGGTGTGCATTGGATCGAGGGACCAGTGGACGGTTTACTATTTTACTGGTGGAGCGGCGTTTCTTGTTCGCATCGGCGATGTGGAGTCTCAGCGGCGTGGCGTGATACGTCCATTTTGCATCATGCTTTTATATGGATATTTATTGCATTATGGGATATTATTACGCATTATATCACAATACGTATACCTTTTCTCTCTTATTTTATAAGGCTTACATGAAGAGGGAGAATGCCGGCAACTGGAATTCTTGTAGTGACCCGACCTCAAACGGTCAAGTCTCTGTGTATCTGTGCCATCCCTGGATCAGTATGCTGGCACACACAGTACATCAATGTATATATCAAAGTGCAATCACATGTATAAATAACGTAAAACTGATATATATATACCTCATAAGCCATAGCAGGAACAATCAGTAGGGTGTGGAGTCCCATCAACACCATCGGCAAGTTGAGTGTAGACCGTAACCCTGTACCGTACTCTTACTCGTCGGAAGAAATATCTGCAATATGAGACGTTGCAGCCGTGTAGGTCAGGTCATTGAATGTACCGGCAAGATCACAATTAGAGAAAGCAGATGATAAAACTATTCTATATGCAATATGGCTTTGTGGCTCTGTGTCTGAGTTTTGTTTTGCATAAAAGCTGGTTTTATTTTCCCTACATCAAAGAAATATCAGGAGTCTATACTACGGAGTTTCCTATCATGACATGGTTCCGCCAACCGATGTCCCATATCAGAAATCATCATAAGGTACCCACAATTAAGTTATCAGTCCGGTGTTGAGAGTTCCGAGATAGATCCAAGTCCAGAGGCTCAAGTTGTCCATAACTAGGGACACGGCTAATCGATTAGGTTTTTAACCCTCTTCAGAGGTTTGTACACTTTACCCGCAAGATTTGATTCCTCTTTTTTACGTTCTCGCACTTCAGGGTGTTTGAGAACAAGACGACCGAAATATGGTCTTCTGAAGAGTTCCCCTGACAACTGTCCGGTGCTCATCCAATCCTACCATAGTTCTACATCTGCTAGCACCGTCCCAGCCAGAGTCACAACTAAGGTCAACCAAGCCAGAGCCCATAGTGACTTGCGATTGCACAGGTAAGCTTCTGGGCATGAAGTATTCTTGCATCTCTTTGAGTCTAGGTGAAGCTTTCCGCAAGATGTCATGGCGCTTCTCCATGCATCCCGACCATCCACTGGTTTCTCCAGGGTGCCCATCAACCGTCCTTCACCCAGTAGTGTGTATTGAATTCTTGTTTCGAGTCTTGAAGTCTTGAAGTCTTGAAGATGCAGTCCTTGCAGATTCCATCATGGAGTTGTTGTCGTTGACGTAGAGTCCTCCTTCTTCACACCACTCTCGTGCACTCATACCAAACCCCGTCTACGATAGCATAGCATTAAAACTATATAACGCCCCGGACTTGGTAACAGGGAGATGGGTTCCTACCTCATGCATTCTATTCAACTACAAGATTCAGTAACACTACTGGAGAGATTGTTGAAAGGGTGCTACAACATGCAAATAAAACATAGATATGAAAAACATGATCAAAGTGAACTTGCGTGGTAAGTTGATGAAGATAATAGCGCTCTCGAAAATAACTTGATACTATTCGTCACTCCGGTGAAAATCAATAATACCAGATATAGCATTCATATAAGCGAACAGTTTTAGCACTCAAAATAACAACCAAGTCAACAAAGAAAATGAAATAATAAACTCAAATGAACTCCAAAGAAACTTCAAGTAAAACAACAAAGAAAACTACTAAGGAAAGTCTAAGACTTCACTACAAACACTTAACATAGTTTTGCCCTAACTAAAAAAGTTTAACAGCAATTAAAACACTAAACTAATAAGTTAACAGAAAATAAAAAGTAAAACAACTAAGTTAACACAAAGTATTTTTCATAAAATTTTATTTGCAAAAAGAAACAAATAAAAAGCTTCTATGAAACTCTAACTATGACCTATACAAGTTCTCATACAAAACTAAATAAAATAAAATTTTAAAATAAAAATAAAATTTTATTTTGTTGACTAACAGAAACAAAACTAAATTTTTCAAAAGTGAAAAAAGAAATAATTTAAAAACAATTAAGACTATAAAGAAAAGACTAAAACAAAACTAGACCTAAATCAGTACTGTTTTGCCTAAAAACCTAAATTAAAATAAACGAAAAATATGTCAACATATGCTACTGGACAGACAAAACAATAACAAGACAGTAGCAAAAAGAATCAGTCAAAAATATTTTATAAAACCAAACTAGAGCCAAAACAGTGTTTGAAGCATATTTGAAATAATACAAATTTAAACTGCTCAAATTTGAGAACTAAGTACACAAACAGAAACTTAAACAAAGTTGTGACACAAAGCAAAAAGAATCACTCAATTTGGATCTAAAACATAAAAGTTATAAGAAATCTAATATTGAAACTATTTCGGTTTCTAAAACAGAAACGAAAATACATTAAAAAACAAACGGGCATGTACTATGTGTCGGGCTGCTATTGGGCCAAAGCAGTGGGCGATCTGAAACTATCTAGCGCCTCGAGCGTAATATAAACTGTACGCGTACGGCTAAGCAGATAAAACCCGATTGGTCAGTCTAATTAAACCATGAAAATAAACTGGGAAGTAAACCGTAATAAAACCGAAACTAAACTGATCTAATAAAACCTACCCCTTCGCGATCTAATCTGGGTCGTTCCTGCGTGATCTAACGGTGGATGGAGGCGGGGCTTAAAGTGGATCAAATGGTGACGGCGACTCAGGCGGCGGCCCTGCAATGACTCCGGCGATCGGGGAGGTTGGCAAAGGTGTCGGGGAGGTGCGGCTCGACGAGGCGGAGCCGATGGTGGTGTTGACGGAGCTCGGGGGCGGCGGAGGCGGTCGAGGTGGTGACGGCAGAGCTCGAGCGCTCCCTGGCTCCGGCGAAGTGTGGCGAGCTCGGGGTCATCGGCGTCGGGGTGCCTGGACGGAAGAGAGATGTCAGCCGGGTGCGGGAGGTTGAGAGGGATTGGATGACAAGATTTTGAGGCAGGGGGTGCTCAACGGCGCCAGACGATGGTGGTGAACTGCGGCGGCGGTGGTGAGATCGGAACGGCGAGAGCGCGAGTGGTGGTGGGTTTCGCGCTAGGATTTTAGGGGGTTTTGGGGAGGAGGAGGTAGGGGTTTTATAGGGCATAGTCTTGGGGAAGGGGTCGGCTTCGGGCTAGGGTTTAGGGGAGGCGCGGATGTCGATGGCGTCTCACGCGAGCGAGGCGTGCGCGCGAGGAACTCGGGAGGTTGAGGATGAAGTGGGGTTGGGGTGTCAGCGAGAGAACGAAGGAAGGGAGAGAGCGGGCGACCGAGGCGAAAGGCTTTGGCGAGGGGAGGGGAGGTCAAGGGGGAGGTGGCCATGGGCCGATTCGGCTAGATGGGATAGCCGGTGCGCGCTGCTGACGCTGACGGCTGTTGGGCTCTGGACAATTTTTGGGGGGTTTTGAACAGAGAGCAAAAGAGAAGAAAACAAATGTAAATAAAAAAATTATATAGGCATATAATATATCAAAATGTTCAGAAAAATAAATCCTAAAACATGGACTATTTTTCAAGTCTAGATAAAATCAGCAAAAAACAAATAAAGCAAACCGTGCTACTATTGCAATAAAACCCAGTAAAAATCATTTTTTAAATACCAAAATTATTTCAAATTATTTTCTCATAATTTTCCATTGAAGGGAATCATTTTACCCTTATTTTCATTTATTTATTTTTAGGAGGAAAATAATTTGAATAAAAGCCAAATAACTCCGAAATGGTTTTGAATTTGAATTTCAAACCACTTCCAAATCTTTTCTGTTTTTTATTCAAATATATTTCAACATTTCCCCTGATTTGGATTGTCATATTGCTCCTCTCTTTTACTTTGAAGTGGGTCGGAGGAATTTGAAATTTTTTCAAATGGGAAGGATTCCAAAATGGAATTCAAAAGTGGTTTAACTCCCACTCTCTTTCATTAAACTTTTGACAAGTCATTTCATCTCCTCTCTTGAAAGTCCTTGAGTGGCATGAAGTTTCTGGTTTGAATTATTTGCAAAGGAAATTCAAATTGTCATTGAGAGAAGAATTGGGAAAGTCCTTTTATTCCCTCTCATTCAGTTTTCAAAAAGTTTCAATTTCCACTCAATTTCACACAATCGATCAAACAGACAATCAAAACTATTTATTTAATATAACATTCCAAAATTTAGAATTTTGGGATGTTACAAACCTACCACACTTAAAATGAATCTCGTCCTCGAGATTCAAAGAGGCTAGCAAGAAAGGTTAGGGTTTCGGGGTCTTCCAGCAATACCATTGATCGGAATGGTCTAGTGTGCTACCACTCTTAAAAGCAGGGTTATGGTTCCATCAAAACTCATATACTCCATCCTTAGTGTGGACACTGTCAGTCTTATCATTTCTTCCGAGTGACTCCTACACGGAGGCTCTTCCGGTAGGGCATAATGTTTTCTTCAAAATCTTGTATCCCTTCTTCATGGTAAGGTTCTTCCGATACTGGATCTTCTTATCTGTCAGGTCTGTCGTCAATACTAAACAACTACCGGTATCTCATGGCGGCCAACAATTTCTGGTTTCTGCGGGAAATTAGTCTGGGTTGAATCTCACCGTATATCCTATGATTGGCAACGGTTGCCTGTACAGGGTTCCATCGTCCTACCATTCTATGGTTTAAATAAGGTATGATATCGTCGTCTCTCTGCGATGGGTAAGTCACTCAGATTTACCATTCCAAATAGTAAGAGCGAATGATAGGAGTAAGTCGGTATGGTGATCAATCCATTCTGCACCCAAATCATTACCCTGTATAAGGTTTAGAGAATCTCGCATTTCTAACACTCAGGCGTTCTCACAAGCATTGCAGAATTTCTCTTGTCCTGGAACTAGGTTCCGGTAAATCCATTGGAACTGCAAGCTGAACAAGACATATATCGTTTCTTCACCACTCTCGGGTTTGTGCATAACCTCCTATGAAATGTCTGCTGATGAAATCATAGCTTCTTCCAAATTTCTTATTCTAGGGAGTCCTTGATTCCTTATAAATTCTTGGGCCTGTGGGTTATGGATCCACTTCAACACCCGTATAGCTTTAGCTCATCCTGGGAGTTACAGTTGTTCCATATCCCAACATTACACCTACTATAATCCCATCCGTACTTCTTTCCTTCATACTCTTCAGCTAATCAATATATCGGAATAAAACTCCTACTCCTATTGTCCAAACTCCACCCTGCGGAATACATTATCCTTTCCATGGGTCAAGTGTCCTCACAGGGTACTACCACCCTTGAAATGCACAAATTCTTCCATAGACCATGTTTTTCTCATATCCTCGAAAATGGTCAAAACTCTTTGTTCATGGAGTAACAACTCATAAAATTCAACATATGAAATCATGACACATTAACTTTATTGATTTCATGCACTCATTACACTCTCTGAGCACCCATTACATAACTCAACTCATTGTACTCACGAAAATAAATTTGCTTCCTACTACACTTATTAGCAACATCAGAATTCCAACTACTCAACTCCAGCTTTCATCTTGTTGGGACATTTAGTAGCATAATGGCATGCTTCCCTGCAACGAAAACAAATTACTTCCCACAAGTCCCGTGGCTTCTTGGGGATGGTGTATGCTCCTTTAGTTCTTGGCTTCTTCACTGGACATTTATCAACATAATGACCTAAATCCTTGCACCTGTAACAAGTGATATTACTCAAGTCCTTCTCTGCAGAAATTGGGTTGTTCTGGGGATGCCTTAGTTTTCTCTTCCTGGATTTCTTCGTAATGATCAGAGCTTCTACTTGAGGGTCAAACTTCACTTCTGCTGTCGGAAAGTCTCCTAGATACGCTTCTCTTTCCTTTGTGCAATACTAGGAATAATGTCCTTCTTCTCCACATGAATGGCAAGCATGAGTGTAAAATCTGTTTAGGCCTTCTCCATCATGGTCTTCAACAGCTTCCTTCATCACATGTACTTCTACACTTTCCCCGAGGGCTTCTATCTGCTGCTTGGTAATTTCTTGTACCTTGGGGTAGAGGTGACATTGAGTCGGGTAGTACGTAGTTCCTTCACATCATAAACAAATAACCTGCCCAGTCGGGGATTCTTCGGCTGGGTGATTCTCCTCACAATGAGGGCATCCATCCTTGTGTTCCTCCTGGGTGTGTCCTATTTCTCCGCAAATCCTGCAGGCACAAGGTTTCTTGTTCGGGTTATCACAATGCTTTCGGATGAGATGGGATCTCCACAGAGTCTTCTTGAATTCTTCCCAAGTTTTTGCTCCGTTGCATTCTTGTATGGCTTGATGCATTTTCCACCAGGTTGCAACACTCTCGGTAAAATACTGAAGAGCGTATCAGACCTCATACTTCCTTGCAATCAATTTTTTCCCGAAGTGATTCTCCATGTTTTGAATCCATAGCTCTGCCTCCAACTTAGTCATCGGTACAGAGAATACCAGTCCAACTTCATTCATCATCTATGGGGTCCAAGGGTTTTGGGGTGAGATACGGGAGAGAGAGATACACACAATACAATAGTTTTGAAGAAACAAGTTTTATTTGCGGCTGTCGAAAACAAACACACAAATGACAGCTCACAAATCGTCACATCTAACGTAAGTATATAACAGGGGTTTGGTCTTCTAAAGGTCAAATAAATCTTGGAAATTCTTCTGGATCTTTGAATTTCTTCACCCTTCGGAGTCTTCAACGGCTCTAGCTTCAACTCTTCTAATGCATGGTGAAATCCTCTTTACTCTGATGAGGTCATCAGTTGTCCGATATCTTGTCCTTCTTGGAGTGGCTTCAGTTGATCCTCCGTGTGGTCAAAAGGGAAAGGGGTAATTCTAACTATTTGAGGTAAGAGGGAATATTTGATAAAATCGGAAAATATGAGTAGTAAGGGTCTTTTTGAAAATGAAGTTTTAGAGATATCCTATCCTAGGGCTTTCCGATTTCCAGGGTCACGTCTTACAGTCAATATGTGCTCTGATACCATATCTGTAGCGACCCGATCTCAAACCGTCAAGTCTCTGTGTATCTGTGCCATCCCTGGATCAGTATCCCGGCACACACAGTACATCAATGTATATATCAAAGTGCAATCACATGAATAAATAATGTAAAACTGATATATACCTCATAAGTCATAGCGGAAACAATCAGTCGGGTGTGGAGTCCCATCAACACCATCGGCAAGTTGAGTGTAGAATGTAACCCTGTATCATACTCTTACTCATCAGAAAAAAATATCTGCAACATGAGACATTGCAGCCGTGTAGGTCACTACATTGAATGTACCGACAAGATCACAATAAGAGAAAGCAGATGATAAAACTATTCTACATGCAATATGGCTTTCTGGCTCTGTGTCTGAATTTTGTTTTGCATAAAAGCTGGTTTTATTTTCCCTACATCAAAGAAATATTAGGAGTCTGTACTATGGAGTTTCCTATTGTGGCATGGTTCCGCCAACCGATGTCTCATGTCACAAATCATCATAAGTTGCCCACAATTAAGTTATCAGTCCAGTGTTGAGAGTTTCGAGATAGATCCAAGTCCAGAGGCTCAAGTTGTCCGTAACCGGGAACACGGCTAATCGATTAGGTTTTTAACCCTCTGCAGAGGTTTGTACACTTTACCCGCAAGATTCGATCCCTCTTTTTTACGTTCTCGCACTTCAGGGTGTTTGAGAACAAGACGACCGAAACATGGTCTTCCGAAGAGTTCCCCTGACCACTGTCCGGCGCTCATCCAATCCTACCATAGTTCTACATCTGCTAGCACCGTCCCAGCCAGAGTCACAACTAAGGTCAACCAAGCCAGAGCCCATAGTGACTTGCGGTTGCACATGTAAGCTTCCAGGCACGAAGTATTCTTCCATCTCTTTGAGTCTGGGTGAAGCTTTCCACAAGATGTCATGGCGCTTCTCCATGCATCCCGGCCATCCACTAGTTTCTCCAGGGTGCCCGTCAACCATCCTTCACCCACTAGTGTGTATTGAATTATTGTCTCGATTCTTGAAGTCTTGAGGTCTTGAAGATGCACTCCTTGCAGATTCCATCATGGAGTTGTTGTCGTTGACTTAGAGTCCTCCTTCTTGACACCACCCTCGTGAACACTACTGGAGGGATTGTTGAAAGGGTGCTACTACATGCAAATAAAACATAGGTATGAAAAACATGGTCAAAGTGAACTTGCCTGGTAAGTTGATGAAGATAATAGCACTCTCGAAAATAACTTGATACTATTCGTCACTCCGGTGAAAATCAATAATAACAGATATAGCATTTATATAAGCAAACAATTCTAGCACTCAAAATAACAATTAAGTCAACAAAGAAAACGCAATAATAAACTCAAATGAAACTTCAAATAAAACCACAAAGAAAACTACTAAGGAAATTCTACGACTTTACTACAAACACCTAACATAGTTTTGCTCTAAGTAAAAAATTTAACAACAATTAAAACACTAAACTAATAAGTTAACAGAAAATAAAAGGTAAAACAACTAAGCTAATAGAAAGTATTTTTCATAAAAAATTATTTGGGAAAAGAAACAAATAAAAAGCTTCTATGAAACTCTAACTATGACCTATACAAGTTTTCATACGAAACTAAATAAAATAAAATTTTAAAATAAAAATAAAATTTTCTTTTGTTGACTAACAGAAACAAAACTAAATTTGTCAAAAGTGACAAAAATAAATAATTTAAAAACAACTAAAACTATAAAGAAAAGACTAAAACAAAACTAGAACTAAAACAGTACTGTTTTGCATAAAACCCTAAATTAAAATGAACTAAAAATATATCAACATATGCTACTGGATAGACAAAACAATAACAAAACAGTAGCAAAAAGAATCAATTAAAAATAGTTTATAAAACTCAAAGTAGAGCCAAAATAGTGTTTGAAGCATATTTCAAATAATACAAATTTAAACTACTCAAATTTGAAAACTAAGTACACAACCAGAAACTTAAACAAATTTGTGACACAAAGCAAAAATAATCACTCAATTTGGATCTAAAACATAAAAGTTATAAGAAGTCTAAAATTGAAACTATTTCTGTTTTTAAAACAGAAACGAAAATACATTAAAAAAAGGGGCATGTACTATGCGTCGGACTGCTATTGGGACAAAGCAGAGGGCGATCTGAAACTATCTAGCGCCTCGAGCGTAATATAAACTGAACGCGTATGGCTAAGCAGATAAAATCCGATTGGCCGGTCTAATTAAACCATGAAAATAAACCAGGAAGTAAACCATAATAAAACCGAAATTAAACCTATCTAATAAAACCTACCCCTTCGCGATCTAATCTGGGCCATGCCTGCGTGATCTAACGGTGGAGGGAGGCGGGGCTTACAATGGATCAAACGACGACAACGGCGACTCAGGCGGCAGCGGTGCAATGACTCCGACGATCAGGATGTCGATAAAGGTGTCGGGAAGGTGCGGCTCGACGAGGCGGAGCCGATGGTGGTGTTGACGGAGCTTGGGGCGGCGGAGGCGGTCGGGGTGGTGACTGCAGGGCTCGAGCGCTCCGCGGCTCCAGCGAAGTGCGGCGAGCTCGGGGTCATCGGTGTCGGGGTACCTGGACGGAAGAGGAGATGTGAGTCGGGTGCGGGAGGTTGAGAGGGATCGGATGACGAGGTTTTGAGGCAGGGGGTGCTCAACGGCGTCGGGCGATGGTGGTGAACTGCGGCGGCAGTGGTGAGATCGGAACAGCGAGAGCGCGAGTGGTGGTGGGTTTCGCGCTAGGGTTTTAGGGGGTTCGGGAGAGGAGGGGGTAGGGGTTTTATAGGGCATAGTCTTGGGGAAGGGGTCGGCTTCAGGCTAGGGTTTAGACGAGGCGCAGACGTCGATGGCGTTTGACGCGAGCGAGGCGTGCGCACGAGGAACTCAGGAGGTTGAGGACGAGGTGGGGTCGGGGTGTTGGCGAGAGAACGAAGGAAGGGAGAGAGCGGGCGACCGAGGTGAAAGGCTTCGCCGAGGGGAGGTCGAGGGGGAGGTGGCCATGGGCCGATTCGGCCAGATGGGCCAGCCGGTGCGTACTACTGGCGCTGATGGCTGTTGGGCTTTGGACGATTTTTTTTGTTTTTTGAACAAAGAGCAAAAAATAAGAAAACAAAAGTAAGTATAAAAAGCTATATAGGCATATAATATATCAAAATATTCAGAAAAACAATCCTAAAACATGGAGTATTTTTCAAGTCCAGATAAAATCAGCAGAAAAAAAGCAAACAGTGCTACTGTTACAATAAAATCCAATAAAAATCATTTTTAAAATACCAAAATTATTTCAAAATTATTTTCTCCCAATTTTCCATTGAAGGGAATCATTTTACCCATATTTACATTTATTTATTTATTTATAGGAGGAAAATAATTTAAATAGAAGCCAAATAACTCCTAAATGGTTTTGAATTTGAATTTCAAACCACTTCCAAATCTTTTCTAGTTTTTTTCTCATTCAAATATATTTCAAATTTTCCCCTGGTTTGGAGTGTCATATTGCTCCTCTCTTTTATTTTGAAGTGGGTCAGAGGAATTTGAAATTTGTTCAAATGGGAAGGATTCCAAAATGGAATTCTAAAGTGGTTTAACTCCCCACTCTCTTTCGTTAAACTTTGGAGAAGTCATTTCATCTCCTTTCTTGAAAGTCCTTGAGTGGCATGAAGTTTCTAATTTGAATTATTTGCAAAGGAAATTCAAATTGTATTGAGAGAAGAATTGGGAAAGTCTTTTTATTCCCTCTCATTCAGTTTTCAAAAAGTTTCAGTTTCCACTCAATTTCACACAATCGATCAAAGAGACAATGAAACTATTTATTTAATATAATATTCCAAAATTTAGAATTTTGGGATGTTATAATTCTGGACTGGAAAAAGAGGAAATATTAGAGACCTATTCTGCACAACTCCAAAAGTTCCGAAACTTCACGGAGAATATTTTTGGAAAATATAAAAAATATTGAGCAAAGAAAGCACCAGAGAGGGCCACCTGCCATCCACAAGGATGGAGGGCGCCCTACCCCCCTGGATGCACCCTCCGTCCTTGTGGGCCCCCTAGCAGGCCCCCGACGCCCATCTTCTGCTATATGGTGTGTTTTGACCTGAAAAAAATAGGAAGGAAGCTTTCAGGACAAAGCACCGCCGTCTCGAGGCGGAACCTGGGCAGAACCAATCTAGGGCTCCGGCGGAGCTGTTCTGCTGGGGAAACATCCCTCCGAGAGGGGGAAATCATCGCCATCGTCATCACCATTGATCCTCTCATCGAGAGGGGGTCGATCTCCATCAACATCTTCACTAGCACCATCTCCTCTCAAACCCTAGTTCATCTCTTGTAACCGATCTTTGTCTCAAAACCTCAGATTGGTACATGTGGGTTGCTAGTAGTGTTGATTACTCCTTGTAGTTAATGCTAGTTGGTTTATCCGATGGAAGATCATATGTTCAGATCCTTAATGATAATTAATACTCCTCTAATTATGAACATGAATATGCTTTGTGAGTAGTTACGTTTGTTCCTGAGGACATGGGAGATGTCTTGTTATAAGTAATCATGTGAATTTGGTATTCGTTCGATATTTTGATGAGATGTATGTTGTCTTTCCTCTAGTGGTGTTATGTGAACGTCGACTACATGACACTTCACCATGATTTGGGCCTAAGGGAAGGCATTGGGGAGTAATAAGTAGATGATGGGTTGCTAGAGTGACAGAAGCTTAAACCCTAGTTTATGCATTGCTTCGTAAGGGGATGATTTGGATCCATATGTTTCATGCTATGGTTAGGTTTACCTTAATTCTTCTTTCGTAGTTGCGGATGCTTAGGAGAGGGGTTAATCATAAGTGGGAGACTTGTCCAAGAAAGGGCAACACCAAAGTACCGGTCCACCCACATATCAAATTATCAAAGTAACGAACGCGAATCATATGAGCATGATGAAAACTAACTTGACAGTAATTCCCATGTGTCCTTGGGAGCGCTTTGCTTTATATAAGAGTTTGCTTAGGCTTGTCCTTTGCTACAAAAAAGATTGGGCCACCTCGTTGCACCTTGTTTACTTTTGTTACTTGTTACACGTTACGAATAATCCTATCACACAACTATCTGTTACCGATAATTTCAGTGATTACAGAGAATACCTTGCTGAAAACCGCTTGTCATTTCCTTCTGCTCCTTGTTGGGTTCGACACTCTTACTTATCGAAAGGACTATGATAGATCCCCTATACTTGTGGGTCATCATGGCGCATCAGTGTCTCGGCAACGGATGTGTGATGATGGACGTGCGTAGGGAGGTGGCGTTGTCTGACGTCGTGGTGGCATCGACTGCAGGCCTGACAAATGTTGTGTCGGTACATGCTTTGAAGATGGATCAATGGAAGATGGCGGCGGCAACCTCTGAGAGGGTGCCGAACCGGTGAGTGCCCCAGAGCAGGTGCCTTAGTTGGGGCCTCAGGTTATAGATGTTAGGCATTGGTGCGAGGTCTGTTTGATATTTGGCCCGGACTCTCGGCACCCCCTTCATCAGTTAGATAGGAGTAGCGACAGATGTTGCGAAGTTGGTGGCTTTAGACTTATTGATGTATTTTTTTGTAAGGTCTATGTGAATAATCAATAAAATGGCCGCATGCATCTTCTAGATGCAGAGGCTGGGGTCATCCTCCTTTTCTAAAAAAAATCAACCGACCATGATTACAAAGGTTACAACCACACGCCACACAAAGAAAAGGAAAACGACAAAGATACAAAGGCGCTGGGAGACTGCTCACATAGCACACATCCAGCTAGATACCAGATCAACACGAAGCTAATAGCTAGGAGATGCTAGGGACCTCTTGCACGCACACAACCAAGGGGGAGGTAGCAACTGGCTCATGGCAAGGAAACGACGACGATGAGAGGCATGTCGTTGCCAGAACACCAAGGACTTGAGGAAAACACAGCTAGATAGATCCATCGTCAAAGAAGGCCCCTGCCTCCTCGCCTGGCTCGAAAGGCGCCGCACCATTGAGCGATGGACTAGTTCACCCTAGAACCTGCCTGGATGGCACCCAAGGAAGCCACAAGAGCAGAACCAGGTCTTCCTGACATGTCGATGGCGACTCACCTTGAGCCAAGCAGACCCACAACCAAGGGTCGAGCAAGAAAGAGGCTGAGCTGCCAGGATGAAAGACAACAGCAAGGGTCAAGACCAAAACTCAGAAGCTCTGGTGAGGTAACCATCGGAGGAGGGGAACCCTATCCCCTCCCTACCTGGAGATCCACGGCACCGGAGGCACGCACAACAGCCG
This sequence comes from Triticum dicoccoides, assembly GCF_002162155.2. Classification (NCBI taxonomy): domain Eukaryota; kingdom Viridiplantae; phylum Streptophyta; class Magnoliopsida; order Poales; family Poaceae; genus Triticum; species Triticum dicoccoides. Next base: position 248,006,641 of record NC_041389.1, read on the forward strand.
CACGAAGAGCACCACAATTACCGAACCCCGCATCAGGGAGGACACGACTGCCGCTGGAGACTTGCTACCGCCGCTGCATAGCAACCACACCACACCGAAGCCATCGCCCCACTTGTTCCCAAAAACAACATCTTCAAGAAGATTACGGCGTCTGGGGCGTCGCCACCGTCCAACAAAGTTTTGGTTTTCACCAGGGAAACAAGGGGGCATGGGATGGGGAGGACAGGACCTGACTGGCGCCTCCAAGGAGGTGAGCGGCGCCCGCGGGCGTCGCCGCCGTCACGCCGGCAAGGTTGGCTAGGGGTTTACCCCGGTCCTGGAACCCCAACATCCTCTCCCACCCACCGAAATCGCCCCCACGCCGTAGCAAACCAGATCTGAGGGGAAGGAGCACGCTAGTGGAGTATTGGGGTGGAGACGGCCAAATCTGACGCCGTTGTAGCCAAAGTCGTCGCCGCGCCCAGACCTGCATCCTCCGGAGGTCTCGTCGTCCTCACGGCCGAGACCCCCAACCTATGCCCGTGCCACCAGAAGCCGAAGGCTGGAGGCGCCACACCAGCCGGGGCCGCCGCCCCCCACGAGTGAGGCGAGGCAGCAAGGACCCCTCTACCACCGTCATCAGCAGCACACCAAGCTTGCCCGGCGGCTGCCTTCGTTAGCAGCGAAGGGAGGTCGAGGTGGAGGGGGAGGCGGCGGGATTAGGTTTCGTCCCTTGTGTCGCCCAAGCGGGGCGATGCGAGGGAAGGGAGGGGGTCCGTCTTCAGTATTTGTTATGGTTCACATTGTTTTGTTATTTACTCATTACAGATTTACAATAAACAACTATCTTACCAACAGGAGGGCGTGAGCTGATTTATTTTCTAGCCAAGAACAACTTTATGTTATGCTTGTACCTAGTTGTAACTGCATTTGCAATAGCGATTGACATTATCTTCAAGTCTAACTGTATTCTATGCAGATAAAATCATGAGTTTCGTTTACTGCAGTGAAACATACCTCAGCAGTATTCAACATTGCCATATCGTTGGACCATACTTGGATCTCATGCAAGGTGCGATCACATGGCATTTGGTCGTCGTACCAAGTTCCTCTTAACTAAATTTTAACATTTTCATGAAGAATTGTTTTGTACTAATGATTTATATTAGAGTCAATTACCCCACTGATGTTGAAACTTGGCGCAAATGGTAATTTTAGTGCTAAAATTATGGTATATAGTTTAGTGCTAAAAATCACGGTTGCCTACGCTCATGCCGCTGGCTAAGCATTCCAGCGCGGCATGTGACTCACTGTCAGCAAATAGTTGGCGGAGACGAGGGTATACGGCCTGTCATTTAGCAAAACACCCTTGTTATTTTATTTCTCACAGAAAAGCCCGTGTTGACGTGACATTTTTTTTTTGCCTATATGACCAATGGGTCCCACCTGCCACTACGTGAAACTTAACATGAAAAAGGTGGCCTTCGGAGCTCAAACCCACCACAGATCCACCCTTCATGTTCGCATGTCTAATATGGATAACAAGGCTCAATTTATTATAACGAGTATGCATACGGGGCTTAAATGGGTTGCAACTAGTACACCCATTTAGCACGCGCTAGTTTTTTTAAAGATATTCGTAATATGTAAGAAAAAAAATAATATTAAAATATTCATGTGTTATAGATATTATACCTATGAACTATAATTGGTAATAAAAAAATACATCCATGTATTATATAAGACATATTTAGTGAATACATGCATTTAAAATAATGAATACAAAACAAATCGTGGATTATAATTAAATAATACAAAATGTTGAAAACAAACATTTACTAAATATTTATGAATATTCACTTGTATATAATTATCACTCCTGCCTAATATTAAAAAAAATAATTTAAATATCAGCCAAGATTGAACATTCATATCGACATTCTAAATTTTAAAATGAATATTTTTAATTATACAAACATCAACTATACAAATGGGAGTATAATTATGGAAATATTTGTATAATAAGAAATATTATATAAAATTTAGTTTTGAATATATTTGTTTACTTTCAATTATATGGATTATTTCATTTTCCAAATAATACATGATTTAGAGTATTTTATTTTATTTGTATGTATAAAACACATGAATATTTAAAATTTATTTTTACTACTGAGATTATAATTTACATACATTTAAAAAACAAAAAAAACGTAAAAGTGTAAAATAGGCTGACTAACTGCAGCCCATGTCTTCGCTCTAATACATTAAGGCTTGCCATCTGGGCTCGCCTATGTCTCGCTTCACGCGACATTTAGGGAAGCCCACGCCTGAGGGAGCTATAGACTGGGCCAGCCCACCTTGCGGAAGGCCACAACCTCGTTTTTTCTTTGTTCTTTTACCTTTTTATTTTTGCTTTCTGCTTCTTTTTTTATTTTGTTTAGACTTTAAAATATTATAATAGATATATTTCCAAAAACAACTCTACAGACAGATTTAAAAATGTTACTCCAGCATTTCTATAATGTTAAATCTGTATTGAAAAATGTTTCTGAGGAAACATATATAATATATTTTAGTTAATCAGGCATTTTAGAAAATGTTAATTATCTATTTCAAGAATGTTAAAACATGTATAAAAAATGTTCCTGATATATAGCAAAAAATGTAGAACGTGAATTAAGAAATTTACATAAAAACATAAACTTAGAAATATTTTGTTTATTCAACATAATAATAATAATATATTATCATAAAAAGGTTAGCAGTGTATAAAAATTCCTGATATATACTGAGAATGTACAACTTGTATGAAAAAGATAGTCATCGAACACAAAAACTAAAAAGAAATTTCTATTTCCAAAATGTTAAAGGTACAAAAAAAAGGAATGTTCCTGATGTATTCAAGAAATGTATAACATGTTTCAAAATTTGAACATAAAAAAATAAATTTTCAAAAAAATTAATCGTGGATCAAAAAAGGGTAATCAATATTTTAAAATGTTCTGCATATATACCGAAAATGTAAAATGCATATGAAAAGGTACTCATAATACATAAAAATTTGAAAAAAAATGTTTATCATCTATTCCAACAATGTTAAACTTGTAAGAAAAAGTACATAAAAATGTAGAACGTGTATCAAAGAATATGGACATAAAAAATAAAATTTAATTTAAATAATCGTGTATAAAAAAATGTTAATCATATATTTCAAGAATGTTAAAATGTATTAGAAAATGTTCCTTATTTATACGGAAAATGTATAATATGTATGGAAAATGTGGTAATCAAATATTTTTTTAACAAGTTAATCATGTATTTTAGAAAAAATAGACATGTATAAAATATATTCCTAATGTATATATAGAATTTGCAAATATGAATGAACATTGTAGACTTACATTGAAAAGAAAATGAAGAAAGTGGGTAAAAACTGAATGAACGGAATAAAGGAAAAAAGAAACAGTTCTGTAACAAAGAAATATGAAAAACTGAAGAAAAGTATGAAAACCACCGAGAAAATGAAGAAAAAGAGAAAACAAAACCGAAGAAAGCTGATGAAAACTAAGAAAGACAAAGAAATGAAGAAAATAGAAAAGAAAAGAAACAACCAATAAAAATGGAGAGGGGAAAACAAGAAAAACCAAAGTAAAACAAAGTAAACGGAAAGAAGAAACAAGTAGAATCCAGAAGGACACGGTGAAAAAAAAAGGAAAATAGAAACCAAAGAAAATCCGTGAGGAGACAAAAAACAAAAAGAATAACTAAAAGAAACCAAAAAGAAAAAAACATGAGCAAGATGCAGCGAGTGAACGAGGGATACGAATCGGCCTAACCCAGTCCTATAGAGAGCACAGGGAACCTTCAGGCAAGACAGAAACTAGTCTCGTTGTAAGTGAGATATAGCTCTGAGATATAGCTCCCACCTTGTCATCCATTGTAGAAGTGAAGACGAGAATGGTGAAGTGGCCAGGACGCTGGGAGGTACTATTTGACACATTTTGTGTCTGATAGCCTCGTGATGCACGCACAAATCCCTAACCGGGCCGGTCCGTTGTTGTCCATTATAGCGAGCGCGCCCTTTCCCCTGGTAGGAATCGAACTTCGCAAAAAGGTAGAACATCCTAGCTTCGAATTGAACTTCGGTATCTGACACATAAGGGAGACTAACCAGCCAGTGGAGTCTTCAACCGTTAGTGAATATTGAGGAGCGCACATGGTTAAGAACTAACTACAATGTAGAATCCTCACACTCTTTTGAATTTGTTGATTTGTTTTTGAAATATGTGATTTTTTTTCTAAAATGCTTAATGTTTGATAATTCAACAATTATTTGAACAATTCAGGAACGAATTGAAATTTCAACTTTATTTTAAAGTGTGAACATTTTTTGGAAAAGTTTAAAAACACTGAACTTTTTTCAAACACAAACATTTTTTGAATTTTGAGATTTTCCATGAAATCAATAAAAATTGAAAAACACTAACCAAAATTTGAAAACACATACATTTTTTGAATACGTGATTTTTTTTTGAAAAGACGTACATTTTTTGCATCTTCAGACAATATTTGATACTCTGAGCAAAATTTGGAAACATGATTTCTTTTCAAAATTTGTTTTTAAAATTATCAACATTCTTATGAATTTGTGAACAAAAATTGAAAACAAAAATATTTTTTGAAGTTCTGAACTATGTTTGAAAAGTGTGAATATTCTTAAATTTTGCAAACATTTTCCATAAAAGCTATAAAATGAATATATGAGCAAAATTTTAAAAATGATTTTTTTTGAATTTTTGATAATTTATGATAAGACAAATTTGTTTTTTGAAATTTATGAAAATTTTCGAAATATGCAAACATTTAAAAATAAACTTGAAAAACTAAAACCAAACAGAAATATAAAAAATAAAAATGAGGGAAAAGAAAAAAGAAGACAGTAAACACGATAAATATACAAAAAAAGAAAACTGGTTCAAGAACCTCCTAGAAGTTTCCTAAAACCGGTAAAAAAAAGCTATGGTAAGGAAGCTAAATGGGCCAGCCCACTACGTTGCTCGCTTGCCCACTCTATGCGTTTGATCCACAACTTGACTTCAAGTCAAAATCTTCTAAAAAAAGATTTCAACTAAAAAAAAATCGACAACTTGACATATTGAGCATCGATTAGAAAATTCTAGGACGGCTTGTGCGGGTTGAAGACCTGAAGGCGAAAAATGAAATGCCACCTCTCCCTAGATAGTTTGTTTTTGAGATAAAAAAATTGTGTGGGTTTCACAAAATAACAGGCCACACGCCCTCGTGTGTACCGTCCGGTCGCTGACAGCGGGCTTGATGCCACGTTGGCATGCTTAGTCAGCGTCACGGATCGTACGCAACTGAGATTTGCAAATTAAAAATTTGAAGGGTTTTTCGCAAAGTAACAGGCCACACACGCCCTTGTTTCTGCCGTCCAGTCCCTAACAGCGGGCCCGACGCCACGCTGACATGCGTAGTCAGCGGCGCGGGCGTACGCAACCGTGATTTGCACGCCAGAGCCAACTTTTTGCATCATTTATGCATACCTTACGGTTTGGCACTAAACTGACCACCCAAGTTTCAGCACAAATAATGTAATTGACTATATTCAATTAAAGAAACTCTCAGTAGTCATTAGTTATTGATGACAGTGACATCAATAATAATCTGGTGGGGATCTCTTATCTGGTTATGCAATGTTAGTTTTCCCAGTTTAATTGTAACATGGACCTAGTTCAGATCAGGTTGCTTCCATCGTCCCTCAAAAGCTATGCAGAAAAATAGATTTTCTTAATTTTTAGTATGGTATTTTTTTTCAGGTGCTTGAGATTTCAAAATGTGCTTTGCACGACTGAAAATTGTGCAAGTGCTCAAGCAGCATGTGTCGTTTCACTTGTGCATTTGTATTGCTGTTATTTTTTGGCATTTTGTTATGTGTCAAAAAACGTGCACTCGAATTCTCGAATAAAGCGTCCTTCAGGCTATATATTTTTGCATATGTATGGCATGAAAAGTGTGAATTCATTGTGTAAAGTTCAGGCTTAGACAGTTAGGGTTGACTGCTAGAAACCCGTTGTTTTTCAGGACATGTTGCAACATAGCAGGCTAGAGGTGTTTGTAAGAATCATATCAGAGCTTGAGGTAATATTATGACGGTGAGATTATGTTTCTTGTTGCATGCAATAGCTTCAGGAAAACAAAATGCAGAGCCATAATCATTTTGCTGCAACTCAGTTAAAAGAAACATTATGTTCAATAATTTAAGTTTCCATGCAATATAGGAGAATCACTGTAGCATAAGAGACACATGGAAAGTTAAGGTTGAAGCGGCATAATTAAGAAGAATTTTTTTTTGAGCTGAAACCGTAGAACAATCGTTCTACGGTATTTTTTTATATTAAATAATAAGTAAAAGTATAATTACAAACAGGTAAGGTGCCAACAAGCATGACATCAACCCATACCAGTTTTAGGAAACATAACTATCATGATGAAATTAGATATTATGCTCTATCCAACTGGTAATCAAATCAGCTTTCTTTGCCTTTGCTCTAAGTCTAGTCGTTTCCATGCCTTCTCAATTAAGAAGAATTAACTAGAGAAGAGGAAGTTATGGAGAAGGTAAGCTACACACTTGTAGTATTCTTTTCTGCATGATGATGGCCCATATTGTTGCGTTGCTCTGTTTTGTCAGCTTGATGGAAAGTGAGGAATAGTCCAATTATGTAAGTCCCTTCTCAATTTTCACTGACAGGTTAATGGTGTATGCCTACTTCTGAGCTGCCATGCAACGGCACTGTTATGTCTTGAATTTATCCACTGTCAACTTTTATCCTGCAATCATGGATAAAGTTTGCGCTAGTCTTTGCAGCCAGGTTCCCAAAACCACAACATCCAGCCCTTCAGTATTAAATCATCTCACATTGGTGAAAGCAAGTCTCTATCCACCTCTGCTGGTCTATTAAATTTTCTGTCATATGCAAAGTAAGTTGCATGCCATTTTATTCTGCTTTGGTTTTATTTTAGCAATTCTTGTTGCATCATTCTATACAATGGCACTCTAATCAGATGCCCAGTTATTTCTTTCGAGCTAGCTTACCGCATGATTGCATAATACTGCCTTCGTCCCGATTTTTTTTGAAACAAGGCAAAAGATTTACCATTTTCATTGAATAAGAGGGAGTATTAGGGGTCTTGGCCAAAGGACAAATACAACGTATCACTCTCGCGGCATTGATATTACACAAATGTTTCGCACTGGCAAGACACCATAGCGCCGCGTCGTCTTTGATTCTAGACACCATAGCGCCGTCCCGAAATAAGTGTCTCGACTTTGTACCAACTCTAGTACAAAGTTGAATTAAGCTTGAGACACTTATTTTGAGACGGAGGGAGTATAATTTAAAAAAAAAATGTATGCAACAATTTTATGCATTTGTCATGAGAATATACAGGAGCAGGGCCAGAATATAAAGAACAGGCGTTCAAATTTGTAAAATGTTGGATTTTTCTCGAACGTGCAGGAGAGCTGCATGTCAAAAACATATTATAACCTTTATCATGTCACGGGAAACAATTTGCAGGAGGGTGACAGGGAGGATCCATGCAGCATTCTAGAAAAGATGTCTAATTTGAGAAATTTAGACATAAGTGATAATCAAATCTGATGAGAGTATCAGGTAGCTGTCAACATTGCCCACGATAGAGTATGCTGCTGATTATAGATAGTAGAACTATACTACATTGCTACCTGTGATTTGCAGGTTATTCATATATGTTCGTGATGGCTCCGTATGTGGTCTGTCCTGCAGAGGCCGAGGACAGAGATCTTTTTATGATGGCATCTACTCGGCTGGAGCGTTCGGCTAGGGAGGTTTTTGACCCCCATGGATGGCGGTGTGATCTTCGGTTAGGATCGGCATCCCTATAAGCATTTTTATTTTCCTCTTGTTCTCTCTATTTTGCCACTTTATTTCGGTTTGCAGTACTTTGAACTTTTGGCCGTGTGCATCTAGCTATGCAGAGGCCGGATGATCTTTGATGCGGTTGTATCAACTCGATAGTTCAATTCAATGAAAAGCCCTTTATCGAAATGAAGAAAATATGGCCTAGAGGCAATAATAAAGTTATTATTTATTTCCTCATATCATGATAAATGTTTATTATTCATGCTAGAATTGTATTAACCAGAAACATGATACATGTGTGGATACATAGACAAACTTAATGTCACTAGTATGCCTCTACTTGACCAGCTCATTAATCAAAGATGGTTATGTTTCCTAACCATAGACATGTGTTGTCATTTGATTAACGAGATCACATCATTAGGAGAATGATGTGATTGACTTGACCCATCCCGTTAGCCTAGCACTTGATCGTTTAGTATGTTGCTATTGCTTTCTTCATGACTTATACAAAGTTCATACAACTATGAGATTATGCAACTCTCGTTTACCGGAGGAACACTTTGTGTGCTACCAAATGTCACAACGTAACTGGGTGATTATAAAGGAGCTCTAGAGGTGTCTCCAAAGGTAGATGTTGAGTTGGCATATTTCGAGATTAGGTTTTTGTCACTCCGATTGTCGGAGAGGTATCTCTGGGCCCTCTCGGTAATGTACATCACTATAAGCCTTGCAAGCAATGTGACCAATGAGTTGGTTATGGGATGATGCATTACGTAACGAGTAAAGAGACTTGCCGGTAACGAGATTGAACTAGGTATTGGATACCGACGATCGAATCTCGGGCAAGTAACATACCGATGACAAAGGGAACAACGTATGTTGTTATGCGGTTTGACCGATAAAGATCTTTGTAGAATATGTAGGAGCCAATATGAGCATCCAGGTTCCGCTATTGGTTATTGACCAGAAACAGTTCTAGGTCATGTCTACATAGTTCTCGAACCCGTAGGGTCCGCACGCTTAACGTTAGGATGACAGTTTTATTATGAGTTTATAAGTTTTGAGGTACCGAAGGTTGTTCGGAGTCCCGGATGTGATCACGAACATGACGAGGAGTCTCAAAATGGTCGAGACATAAAGATTGATATATTGGACGACTATATTCGGACATCGGAGTGTTC
>NC_041389.1:248016200-248030787 GCF_002162155.2 Triticum dicoccoides
CCGGCCCCCTCCTCCTCCCCCCCTTTATATACGGAGGAGGGGGGCACCTCTAGACACAAGTTGATCTTCGTGATCGTTCCTTAGCCGTGTGCGGTGCCCCCCTCCACCATATTCCACCTCGGTCATATCGTTGCGGTGCTTAGGCGAAGCCCTGCGTCGGTAGAACATCATCATCGCCACCACGCCATCGTGCTGACAAAACTCATCCCCGACACCCTGCTGGATCGGAGTCCGGGGATCGTCATCGAGCTGAACGTGTGCTGAGCTCGGAGGTGTCGTACGTTCGGTGCTTGGATCGGTCGGATCGTGAAGACGTACGACTACATCAACCGCGTTGTCATAACGCTTCCGCTTTCGGTCTATGTGGGTACGAGGACACACTCTCCCCTCTCGTTGCTATGCATCACCATGATCTTGCGTGTGCGTAGGAATTTTTTTGAAATTACTACGTTCCCCAACAGTGGCATCCGAGCCTAGGTTTTATGCGTTGATGTTATTTGCACGAGTAGAACACAAGTGAGTTGTGGGTGATACAAGTCATACTGCTTACCAGCATGTCATACTTTGGTTCAGCGGTATTGTTGGATGAAGCGGCCCGGACCGACATTGATGAGGACATCAATACCATTGTTACACCCACAGCCCCTACTGCTACATATACGGGACCAATTACTAGAGCTCGCGCACGCCAATTAAATTATCAGATACTTTCATTTCTTGGTAATGATTCTAATGTTCATGAGAATATGATGTTGCCTAAATTGGATACATTTGTTTTGCTTACAAATGAAGGGCCTAGCTTGGAGAAGGATGAACATTGGAGCAAGAACAAGCATGGAGATGATGCCATGCGCAAGGGGAACAAGAACGGAGTTACAAGTGATGATTTCAGGACTTTGTAGCCACCATAATGGGTGCATGAAGCCTTGGACGAAATATACAAGATGCCACTTCATAAATTTCGCCCCGAGGCTATTCTAGGTGCTGCGTCACCTTATTATTGGGCCAGGCCCTTGTAATTTCGAAATACATAAGTATAGGCTATTTTTAGAGTCCGTATGTGTGGGGAAACAAGAGATAGGGTTGATTTCGGACCCCTCCACCAAGGGCCACGAAATTCCCCCCTCTTCCTCCATATATACAGCCCTTAGGGCACCGTTTAGACTTTGGGTTTTGTTTAGATTAAAGTTCGCCATAGCTGCAACTTCGCGTACTTCGTTTGTGTTCAACGACCAGACAAAGGCGTCACAGAAACCCACCTTGATCAATAAAGCTTTCATCTTATATTCGCAATATCCAGATTGCAATCTCAGTTTCTTGCTTGTTCTTCGTTTGCTCGCAGGAAACAGACCCTCGTGGTCAGGTTGATCGTGCTCCGGCGTGGTCAATAACCTCTCGTAGTTGGTTTAGCGATTGCTAAGGCGCGACGTCCTCGCACGTTCGTAGTCGGATCGTCAAAGTCGACTTCCACCAAAGCGAAATCCATCATCTAATCGAAAGACGGGACACCTCCGCCTCTATCAAGTGGTATCAGATTTCCAGGTTGCTCGGTGAGATTTTACAGTTTTTCGTAGTTTAGATCGAGTCTTTTCTTCATACGTATAGTCCACGAAAAAGCCACAAAAAAATTAGGGTTAGTTCATCATATCCGAACCAGTCTGAGCCATTGCATAATCTTTTTAGGGTTTTGCTTTGCTGAATTTGCGGTTGCATCGTCGTGTCTAGTTGCTGGTCTTAGAGTCTAGTCTTTTAGAGTTTCGAGTTCTGGTCATAAGTTGTCACGCCGCCGCCGCACCATCATCATCGCCCCTGCCATCTACCACCACCGCTTATCCGCCACCGCTTCGAATCCGTATCCATATACCACCACCGCTGTCATATACCACCACCGTTGCCATCTACCACCATATATCCACCACCAATCCGAGTTCTTGTCATCTTAGGTTTGTTTTCGAGATCCATCTAGATTCCGATTCGTGTTTCCTTGCCGGAGTAGGTTTCGGAAAAAAAAGTCCGGAAACCACCCTCCGTTTAGGCCCCAAATTTTCCGAAAACGCACTTGTCGAAAAAATTTCTGGCTATCCTATTTTTAGGTGTTTCTAAGCGTATTGAGACAGTCGCCGTTATAGAAAGTTTTTTTGACCCGTTTCCAGTTTTTGGGTCCGGGCAGTCAAAAAAAAATTGGTCAAAAAAAATTTCGTGCCCATCCTGACAGTTTGACCTGGGAAGAGTTTTGAGACACTCGCCATTATAGTGATTTTTCGCAAAAAAAAACAGCGCAAAAAAAAAGCAGCGAAAAAAAGAGCGAAATAAAAATCCAGAGTGTGCTTTTCCCTTGTTTACGTGCAGCGCCGTGATTTTGTTAGTGTTATAGGCTCGCGTCTCTAGTACATTCTAGCCTAGGACCAGCACAGTACCGTCGTTGAGCGTTTATTCAACTTTGCATCTCTGAATTGATTATTGCTGATCCTTTTTTGCTACCATATTATAAGCCTTCCCAGCTCCACATACATCTACGTCGTGCGCTTGACTCTCCCTGGTAATCGCTCTATCCAAGCTTTGAGAGTTTTGACTACAACGGTTGCCGATCACCACCTGCTGCTGGGTAAGAACTGGTAAGAATTTGAGATTTTCTTGACGGGTTTGTGATACACCACCACCACTTCTTAGTAGTCTGTAGGATCATATTCTTGTGTGTTTCTATTTGCTGCTAACCATGGTAGGATCACAAGCCGATGAGACTGATTGGGAGAACCTGACGAACAAACAGCTACATGATAAATTTCAGCAAATGATGAGTGGACAGGTGCAAGATGTGCTAAACAGATTTGACGAGGCCATGGAGAAGATAGATGGCATTGAGAAGACGTTCGAAACAAAGCTTTATAGCAAGTTTAACGAATTGCTCACGCGTTTTCCACCACCACCGCCGGCTGCACCTATCGCACCTCTGCAACAACAACAACAACGCCTCCTTCCAAATCAGTATGGACGAGCGAAGCGTGGTCCTATTGAGGATGGCCAAACTTCTGGTGCTACTGTTCCTGTTGTTGATGCTTCTTTGGCTCGTGCTACTACTGCTGCTGGTACCCAGGAGGATGATGAGTATGCGGGCGATTATGAGGATGAGGTTGATCAAAATCCGAACTACGTGCAGCCACCAGCACCACCACCAGCAGGTCGACCTCAGGTATATATTCGTAATGGTAGGCCTGCACCACCACCTCAGGTACGAGATGATGTCCATATTCCTAAACTGAAATTCAATATTCCACCATTTGAGGGTAGATATGTTCCTGATATATATCTTACTTGGGAGTTAGAAACTGAACAACGTTTTACATGTTTACAATATCCCGAGGAGAGACGGGTTGCTGCTGCTGTTTGTGCTTTCACTAGTTTTGCATGTGTCTGGTGGTCTGAACATTGTAGATTATATCCTATTCCAACTACTTGGGCTGCTTTGAAAACTGCTATGCGTACGCGTTGGGTTCCACCATATTATCAACATGAATTGCTTCAAAAATTACAGCGTTTAAGACAAGGGAAAAATTCTGTAGAAGAATATTATCAGGAATTACAAACTGGCATGATTCGATGTGGTATTGTTGAGGAGAATGAAGCTATTCTTGCACATTTTCTGGGTGGATTAAATAGAGAGATTCAGACCATTCTAGACTATAAGGAGTATACTAATATCACTCGTTTATTCCATCTTGCTTGTAAAGCTGAACGTGAAGTGCAGGATCGACAAACATTGGCGCGAACTAACTTTTCTGCAGGCCGACCTTCATCATGGACACCGCGTGCATCTTCTACTTCAACTGCACCAGCACCTCAATCAGGTGCCTCCTCCAGCCGTGATACAAGAAAACAGGCACAACCACCATTATCTGCCAAGAGCGCACCTGCCGGGCCTGCACAGAGTTCTTCTTCTTCCATGGCATCAACATGGCACACAAGTGATATTATTTGTCGTCGTTGTAAGGGAGGAGGTCATTATGCGAGAGAATGCAAATCTCCGCGTGTGATGATTGCTACCGAGGGTGGTGGATATGAGTCCGCTAGTGACTATGATGAGGAGACTTTGGCTCTTATTACACGTGAAGAACATGGTGGAGATGATTCTGATCATGAGACGCAATACATGGCTCCTGAAGACGCTGACATGTATGAATGTTTAGTTGCTCAACGTGTTTTGAGTGTGCAGATCACACAAGCTGAGCAAAATCAGAGGCACAATTTGTTCCATACCAAGGGAGTTGTGAAGGAACGTTCTGTGCGCGTCATCATAGACGGAGGGAGCTGCAACAACTTGGCTAGCATGGAGATGGTGGAGAAGCTTTCTCTCACCACAAGACCACATCCACATCCTTACTACATCCAATGGTTCAACAACAGCGGCAAAGTTAAGGTAACACGTACTGTTCGTGTGCATTTTAGTATCTCTACATATGCTGATTATGTTGATTGTGATGTGGTACCTATGCAAGCATGTTCCTTATTACTTGGTAGACCATGGCAATTTGATAAAAATTCTGTACACCATGATAGAAACAATCAGTATACTCTTGTTCATAAGGATAAAAATATTACTTTGCTTCCTATGACTCCTGATTCCATTTTGAAAGATGATATTAATAGAGCTAATAAAGCAAAACAGGAGAAGAATAAGAGTGAAAATCAGATTGTGGCAAAAGAATTTGAGCAACAAATGAAGCCTAATAATAAACCATCTAGTGTTGCTTCTGAAATTAAATTGAAAAGTGCATGTTTATTTGCCACCAAATCTGATATTGATGAGCTAGATTTCAGCAAATCTATTTGCTATGCTTTTGTGTGCAAAGAGGCATTATTTTCATTCGAGGACGTGCCTTCCTCTTTGCCTCCTGCTGTCACTAACATTTTGCAGGAGTTCGCTGACGTCTTTCCACAAGACGTGCCACCGGGATTACCGCCTATTCGAGGGATTGAGCATCAGATTGACTTAATTCCCGGTGCTTCACTGCCAAACTGTGCACCATACCGTACCAATCCAGAGGAGACGAAGGAGATTATGCGTCAAGTACAAGAGCTTCTCGACAAAGGTTATATACGCGAATCCCTTAGTCCTTGTGCTGTTCCTATTATTCTAGTGCCGAAAAAGGATGGTACATCACGTATGTGTGTTGATTGTAGAGGCATTAATAATATTACTATTCATTATTGTCATCCTATTCCTAGGCTAGATGATATGCTTGATGAATTGAGTGGCTCTACAATATTCTCCAAAGTTGATTTGCGTAGTGGATACCATCAAATTCGTATGAAATTGGGAGATGAATGGAAAACAGCTTTTAAAACTAAGTTTGGATTATATGAGTGGTTAGTCATGCCTTTTGGGTTAACTAATGCACCTAGTACTTTCATGAGATTAATGAACGAAGTTTTACGTGCTTTCATTGGACGATTTGTGGTAGTTTACTTTGATGACATATTGATTTATAGCAGATCTTTGGAAGAACATTTGGAACATTTATGTGCTATTTTTATTGCTCTACGTGATGCACGTTTGTTTGGTAACCTTGGGAAGTGCACCTTTTGCACCGACCGAGTATCTTTTCTTGGCTATGTTGTTACTCCACAGGGAATTGAAGTTGATAAAGCCAAGATTGAAGCTATTGAGAGTTGGCTGCAGCCCAAAACGGTCACACAAGTGAGGAGTTTTCTTGTCCTCGCTGGATTCTATAGGCGTTTTGTGAGAGATTTCAGCACCATTGCTGCACCTCTCAATGAGCTTACAAAGAAAGATGTGTCTTTTCTTTGGGGTACCGCACAGGAAGAAGCCTTCACGGTATTGAAAGATAAGTTGACACATGCTCCTTTACTCCAACTTCCTGATTTTAATAAGACTTTTGAGCTTGAATGTGATGCTAGTGGAATTGGATTAGGAGGTGTGTTATTACAAGATGGCAAACCTGTTGCATACTTTTCTGAAAAATTGAGTGGGCCTAGTCTGAATTATTCTACTTATGATAAAGAATTATATGCTCTTGTTCGGACTTTAGAAACATGGCAACATTATTTATGGCCCAAAGAATTTGTTATACATTCTGATCATGAATCTTTGAAACATATTAAAAGTCAAGCTAAACTGAATCATAGACATGCTAAATGGTTTGAACTCATTGAGACTTTCCCTTATGTCATTAAACACAAGAAGGGAAAAGAAAATGTTATTGCTGATGCATTGTCTCGTCGCTATACTATGCTTTCACAACTTGACTTCAAAATATTTGGTTTGGAGACCATCAAAGATCAATATGTGCATGATGCTGATTTTAAAGATGTAATGCAGAATTGTAAAGAAGGAAGAATGTGGAACAAGTTTGTCGTTAACGATGGATTTGTGTTTCGTGCTAACAAGCTATGCATTCCAGCTAGCTCCGTTCGTCTTTTGTTGTTGCAGGAGGCGCATGGAGGAGGATTAATGGGACACTTTGGCGTGAAAAAGACGGAGGACGTACTTGCTACACATTTCTTTTGGCCAAAGATGAGACGGGATGTTGAGCGTTTTATTGCTCGATGCACTACATGTCAAAAAGCTAAGTCACGACTCAATCCTCATGGTTTATATATGCCTTTGCCTGTACCTAGTGTTCCTTGGGAGGATATATCTATGGACTTTGTTTTAGGTTTACCTCGAACAAGGAAGGGGAGGGATAGCATATTTGTTGTCGTGGATAGATTCTCGAAAATGGCACACTTTATACCATGTCATAAAAGCGATGATGTTGTTAATGTTGCTGATTTGTTCTTTCGTGAAATTATTCGCTTGCATGGTGTGCCAAATACTATTGTTTCAGATCGTGATACTAAATTTCTTAGCCACTTTTGGAGATGTTTATGGGCTAAGTTGGGGACTAAACTGCTTTTTAGTACTACTTGTCACCCCCAAACTGATGGACAAACTGAAGTAGTCAATAGAACATTGTCTACTATGCTTAGGGCTGTTTTGAAGAGTAATAAGAAAATGTGGGAGGAATGCTTGCCTCATATTGAATTTGCTTATAATCGTTCATTGCATTCTACTACTAAGATGTGCCCTTTTGAAGTTGTGTATGGTTTCCTACCTCGTGCACCTATTGATTTGTTGCCTCTTCCATCTTCGGAGAAGGTTAATTTTGATGCTAAACAACATGCTGAATTGATTTTAAAGATGCATGAGTTAACTAAGGAAAACATTGAGCGTATGAATGCTAAATATAAACTTGCTGGAGATAAGGGTAGAAAACATGTTGTGTTTGCACCTGAAGATCCTGTTTGGTTACATTTGCGTAAGGATAGATTTCCTGATTTGCGCAAATCAAAGCTAATGCCACGTGCTGATGGTCCCTTTAAGGTGTTAGAGAAAATAAATGATAATGCATATAAACTTGAGCTGCCTGCAGATTTTGGGGTTAGTCCCACTTTTAACATTGCAGATTTGAAGCCTTATTTGGGTGAGGAAGATGAGCTTCCGTCGAGGACGACTTCATTTCAAGAAGGGGAGGATGATGAGGACATCAATACCATTGTTACACCCACAGCCCCTACTGCTACATATACGGGATCAATTACTAGAGCTCGCGCACGCCAATTAAATTATCAGGTACTTTCGTTTCTTGGTAATGATTCTAATGTTCATGAGAATATGATGCTGCCTAAATTGGATACATTTGTTTTGCTTACAAATGAAGGGCCTAGCTTGGAGAAGGATGAACATTGGAGCAAGAACAAGCATGGAGATGATGCCATGCGCAAGGGGAAAAAGAACAGAGTTACAAGTGATGATTTCAGGACTTTGAAGCCACCATAATGGGTGCATGAAGCCTTGGACAAAATATACAAGATGCCACTTCATAAATTTCGTCCCGAGGCTATTCTAGGTGCTGCGTCACCTTATTAATGGGCCAAGCCCTTGTAATTTCGAAATACATAAGTATAGGCTATTTTTAGAGTCCGTATGTGTGGGGAAACAAGAGATAGGGTTGATTTCGGACCCCTCCACCAAGGGCCACGAAATTCCCCCCTCTTCCTCCATATATACAGCCCTTAGGGCACCGTTTAGACTTTGGGTTTTGTTTAGATTAAAGTTCGCCATAGCTGCAACTTCGCGTACTTCATTTGTGTTCAACGACCAGACAAAGGCGTCACAGAACCCCACCTTGATCAATAAAGCTTTCATCTTATATTCGGAATATCCAGATTGCAATCTTAGTTTCTTGCTTGTTCTTCGTTTGCTCGCAGGAAATAGACCCTCGTGGTTAGGTTGATCGTGCTCCGGCGTGGTCAATAACCTCTCGGAGTTGGTTTAGCGATTGCTAAGGCGCGACGTCCTCGCACGTTCGTAGTCGGATCGTCAAAGTCGACTTCCACCAAAGCGAAATCCATCATCTCATCGAAAGACGGGACACCTCCGCCTCTATCAGACATTACGCGTACGCTTACGCGAGACTGGTTTTACCGCCGTGCTTCGCACACAGGTGACTAGCGGGTGTCAGTTTCTCCAACTTTAGTTGAACCGAGTGTGGCTACGCCCAGTCCTTGTGAAGGTTAAAACAACACTAACTTGACTAAATATCGTTGTGGTTTTGATGCGTAGGTAAGAACGGTTCTTGCTCAGCCCGTAGCAGCCACGTAAAACTTTCAACAACAAAGTAGAGGACGTCTAACTTGTTTTTGCAGCGCATGTTGTGATGTGATATGGTCAAGACGTGATGCTATATTTTATTGTATGAGATGATCATGTTTTGTAACCGAAGTTATCGGCAACTGGCAGGAGCCATATGGTTGTCGTTTTATTGTATGAAATGCAAACGCCTTGTAATTGCTTTAATTTATCACTAAGCGGTAGCGATAGTCGTAGAAGCAATAGATAGCGTAACGACAACGATGCTACGATGGAGATCAAGGTGTCGCGCCGGTGACGATGGTGATCACGATGGTGCTTCGGAGATGGAGATCACAAGCACAAGATGATGATGGCCATATCATATCACTTATATTGAGTGCAAGTGATGTTTATCCTTTATGCATCTTATCTTGCTTTGATTGACGGTAGCATTTTAAGATGATCTCTCACTAATTATCAAGAAGTGTTCTCCCTGAGTATGCACCGTTGTGAAAGTTCTTCGTGCTGAGACACCACGTGATGATCGGGTGTGATAGTCTCTACGTTCAAATACAACGGGTGCAAAATAGTTGCACACGCGGAATACTCAGGTTAAACTTGACGAGCCTAGCATATACAGATATGGCCTCGGAATATGGAGACCGAAAGGTCGAACGTGAATCATATAGTAGATATGATCAACATAGTGATGTTCACCATTGAAAACTACTCCATCTCACGTGATGATCGGACATGGATTAGTTGATTTGGATCACGTGATCACTTAGATGACTAGAGAGATGTCTATCTGAGTGGGAGTTCTTAAGTAATATGACTAATTGAACTTAAATTTATCATGAACTTAATACCTAATAGTATTTTTGCTTGTCTATGTTTGTTGTAGATAGCTGGCTCGTGTTGTTGTTCCCTTGAATTTTAATGCGTTCCTTGAGAAAGGTAAGTTGAAAGATGATGGTAGCAATTACACGGACTGAGTCCGTAACCTGAGGATTATCCTCATTGCTGCACAAAAGAATTACGTCTTGGAAGCACCGCTGGGTGCCAGGCCTGCTGTAGATGCAACTGACGACGTTAAGAATGTCTGGCAGAGCAAAGCTGATGACTACTCGATAGTTCAATGTGCCATGCTTTACAGTTTGGAACCGGGTCTTCAACGACGTTTTGAACGTCATGGAGCATATGAGATGTTCCAGGAGTTGAAGTTAATATTTCAAGCAAATGCCCGGAATGAGAGATATGAAGTCTCCAATAAGTTCTATAGTTGTAAGATGGAGGAGAATAGTTCTGTCAGTGAACACATACTCAAAATGTCTGGGTATAATAATCACTTGATTCAACTGGGAGTTAATCTTCCTGATGATAGTGTCATTGACAGAATTCTTCAACCACTGCCACCAAGCTACAAGAGCATCGTGATGAACTATAATATGCAAGGGATGAACAAGACTATACCCGAGCTCTTCGCAATGCTAAAAGCTGCGGAGCTAGAAATCAAGAAGGAGCATCAAGTATTGATGGTTAATAAAACCACCAGTTTCAAGAAAAAGGGCAAGGGGAAGAAGAAGGGGAACTTCAAGAAGAACAGCAAACAAGTTGCTGCTCAAGAGAAGAAACTCAAGTCTGGACCTAAGCCTGAGACTAAGTGCTTCTACTGCAAGCAGACTGGACACTGGAAGCGGAATTGCCCCAAGTATTTGGCGGATAAGAATGATGGCAAAGTGAACAAAGGTATATGTGATATACATGTTATTGATATGTACCTTACTAATGCTCGCAGTAGTACATGGGTATTTGATACTGGTTCTGTTGCTAATATTTGCAACTCGAAACAGGGACTACGAAATAGGCGAAGATTGGCTAAGGACGAGGTGACGATGCGCGTGGGAAATGGTTCCAAAGTCGATGTGATCGCGGTCGGCACGCTACCTCTACATCTACCATCGGGATTAGTTTTAGACCTAATTGTTATTTGGTGCCAGCGTTGAGAATGAACATTATATCTGGATCTTGTTTGATGCGAGATGGTTATTCATTTAAATCAGAGAATAATGGTTGTTCTATTTATATGAGTAATATCTTTTATGGTCATGCACACTTACAGAGTGGTCTATTTTTATTAAATCTCGATAGTAGTGATACACATATTCATAATGTTGAAGCCAAAAGATGCAGAGTTAATAATGATAGTGCAACTTATTTGTGGCACTGCCGTTTAGGTCATATCGGTGTAAAGCGCATGAAGAAACTCCATACTGATGGACTTTTGGAATCACTTGATTATGAATCACTTGGTACTTGCGAACCGTGCCTCATGGGCAAGATGACTAAAACGCCGTTCTCTGGAACTATGGAGCGAGCAACTGATTTGTTAGAAATCATACATACCGATGTATGTGGTCCAATGAATGTCGAGGCTCGCGGTGGGTATCGTTATTTTCTCACCTTCACAGATGATTTGAGCAGATATGGGTATATCTACTTGATGAAACACAAGTCTGAAACATTTGAAAAGTTCAAAGAATTTCAGAGTGAAGTAGAAAATCATCGTAACAAGAAAATAAAATTTCTATGATCTGATCATGGAGGAGAATATTTGAGTTACGAATTTGGTTTACATTTGAAACAATGCGGAATAGTTTCGCAACTCACGCCACCCGGAACACCACAACGAAATGGTGTGTCCGAACATCGTAATCGTACTTTACTGGATATGGTACGATCTATGATGTCTCTTATTGATTTACCGCTATCATTTTGGGGTTATGCTTTAGAGACGGCCGCATTCACGTTAAATAGGGCACCATCAAAATCCGTTGAGACGACACCTTATGAACTGTGGTTTGGCAAGAAACCAAAGTTGTCATTCCTTAAAGTTTGGGGCTGCGATGCTTATGTGAAGAAACTTCAACCAGATAAGCTCGAACCCAAATCGGAGAAATGTGTCTTCATAGGATACCCAAAAGAGACTATTGGGTACACCTTCTATCACAGATCTGAGGGCAAGATTTTTGTTGCTAAATTCAGATCCTTTCTAGAGAAGGAGTTTCTCTCGAAAGAAGTGAGTGGGAGGAAAGTAGAACTTGATGAGGTAACTGTACCTGCTCCCTTATTGGAAAGTAGTTCATCACAAGAACCAGTTCCTGTGACAACTACACCAATTAGTGACGAAGCTAATGATATTGATCATGAAACTTCAGATCAAGTTTCTACTGAACCTCGTAGGTCTACCAGAATAAGATCTGCACCAGAGTGGTACGGTAATCCTATTCTGAAAGTCCTGTTACTTGACCATGACGAACCTACGAACTATGAGGAAGCGATGATGAGCCCAGATTCCACAAAATGGCTTGAAGCCATGAAATCTGAGATAGGATCCATGTATAAGAACAAAGTATGGACTTTGGTTGACTTGCCCGATGATCGGCAAGCCATCAAGAATAAATGGATCTTCAAGAAGAAGACTGACGCTGATGGTAATATAACTGTCTACAAAGCTCGACTTGTTGCAAAAGGTTTTCGACAAGTTCAAGGGGTTGACTACGATGAGACTTTCTCACCCGTAGCGATGCTTAAGTCTGTCCGAATCATGTTAGCAATTGCCGCATTTTATGATTATGAAATTTGGCAAATGGATGTAAAAACTGCATTCCTGAATGGATTTCTGGAAGAAGAGTTGTATATGATACAACCGGAAGGTTTTGTTGATCCAAAAGGTGCTAACAAAGTGTGCAAGCTCCAGCGATCCATTTATGGACTGGTGCAAGCATCTCGGAGTTGGAATAAACGCTTTGATAGTGTGATCAAAGCATATGGGTTTATACAGACTTTTGGAGAAGCCTGTATTTACAAGAAAGTGAGTGGGAGCTCTGTAGCATTTCTGATATTATATGTAGATGACATATTGTTAATTGGAAATGATATAGAATTTCTGGATAGCATAAAGGGATACTTGAATAAAAGTTTTTCAATGAAAGACCTCAGTGAAGCTGCTTACATATTAGGCATCAAAATCTATAGAGATAGATCAAGACGCTTAATTAGACTTTCACAAAGCACATACCTTGATAAAGTTTTGAAAAAGTTCAAAATGGATCAGGCTAAGAAAGGGTTCTTGCCTGTATTGCAAGGTGTGAAGTTGAGTCAGACTCAATGCCCGACCACATCAGAAGATAGAGAGAAAATGAAAGATGTTCCCTATGCTTCAGCCATAGGCTCTATCATGTATGCAATGCTGTGTACCAGACCTGATGTACGCTTAGCAATAAGTTTAGCAGGGAGGTACCAAAGTAATCCAGGAGTGGATCACTGGACAGCGGTCAAGAACATCCTGAAATACCTGAAAAGGACTAAGGATATGTTTCTCGTTTATGGAGGTGACAAAGAGCTAGTCATAAATGGTTACGTCGATGCAAGCTTTGACACTGATACGGACGATTCTAAATCGCAAACCGGATACGTGTTTTTATTAAACGGTGGAGCTGTAAGTTGGTGCAGTTCTAAACAAAGCGTCGTGGCGGGATCTACATGCAAAGCGGAGTACATAGCTACTTCAGAAGCAGCAAATGAAGGAGTCTGGATGAAGGAGTTCATTTCCGATCTAGGTGTCATACCTAGTGCATCGGGACCAATGAAGATCTTCTGTGACAATACTGGTGCAATTGCCTTGGCAAAGGAATCCAGATTTCACAAGAGGACCAAGCACATCAAGAGATGCTTCAATTCCATCCGGGACCAAGTCCAGGTGGGAGACATAGAGATTTGCAAGATACATACGGATCTGAATGTTGCAGACCCATTGACTAAGCCTCTTCCACGAGCAAAACATGATCAGCACCAAGACTCCATGGGTGTTAGAATCATTACTATGTAATCTAGATTATTGACTCTAGTGCAAGTGGGAGACTGAAGGAAATATGCCCTAGAGGAAATAATAAAGTTATTATTTATTTCCTCATATCATGATAAATGTTTATTATTCATGCTAGAAATGTATTACCCCGAAACATGATACATGTGTGGATACATAGACAAACTTAATGTCACTAGTATGCCTCTACTTGACTAGCTCATTAATCAAAGATGCTTATGTTTCCTAACTATAGACATGTGTTGTCATTTGATTAACGAGATCACATCATTAGGAGAATGATGTGATTGACTTGACCCATCCCGTTAGCCTAGCACTTGATCGTTTAGTATGTTGCTATTGCTTTCTTCATGACTTATACAAAGTTCCTACAACTATGAGATTATGCAACTCCCGTTTACCGGAGGAACACTTTGTGTGCTACCAAACGTCACAACGTAACTGGGTGATTATAAAGGAGCTCTATAGGTGTCTCCATAGGTAGATGTTGAGTTGGCATATTTCGAGATTAGGTTTTTGTCACTCTGATTGTCGGAGACGTATCTCTGGGCCCTCTCGGTAATGTACATCACTATAAGCCTTGCAAGCAATGTGACCAATGAGTTGGTTACGGAATGATGCATTACGTAACAAGTAAAGAGACTTGCCGGTAACGAGATTGAACTAGGTATTGGATACCGACGATCGAATCTCGGGCAAGTAACATACCGATGACAAAGGGAACAACGTATGTTGTTATGCGGTTTGACCGATAAAGATCTTTGTAGAATATGTAGGAGCCAATATGAGCATCCAGGTTCCGCTATTGGTTATTGACTGGAAACGGTTCTAGGTCATGTCTACATAGTTCTCGAACCCGTAGAGTCCGCACGCTTAACGTTACGATGACAGTTTTATTATGAGTTTATAAGTTTTGATGTACCGAAGGTTGTTTGGACTCCTGGATGTGATCACGGACATGACAAGGAGTCTCGAAATGGTCGAGACATAAAGATTGATATATTGGACGACTATATTCGGACACCGGAAGTGTTCCGGGTGATTTCGGAGAAAACCGGAGTGCCGGA